>NC_059193.1:15814573-15962073 GCF_020615455.1 Coregonus clupeaformis
AATGGAACCTAGAAAACTAAGGGTTGTGTTTTAGCACAGCGTGTACGCCTATCCATTTGAATTTGCAGTAGAGGTGTTGAATGATTACATTTACATTTTTCAAACCAAGCAAAGACAGATAAGAGACCCTCATTGTTTGTTTGTGTGTGATGAGGTATGCAGGGTTGTGTTAGCTAGCTACCTGTAATTACATTGCAGTAAATAGGAAAATGCCATTTCCGTACATAGCGATGTATGATATCGAGATAACAAGTCCTTTATAACGTGCAAACCTTGCCTCATAACCTTGAGTGATGACATAGCTAAAATGTGAATAGTCGACCCATGCAATCCATATTTATCACGATGCATATCAATGGTAAATTAGATTGTTTCTGGATCATGTTGGACTTTGACGTTTAAGGCTCAACATGATGTGCCTCATTATGTTAATTAATATGTGTCTGCATTACTTAAAGTCCCACTGTGATTTTCACAGCCATTAAATGTGTTTTCAAATTATGAAGTCTGTTAAGAGCCTTTTCATTGAAGGCCCACTATGATTTAAGTCTGTTAAGAGCCTTTTCCTTGAAGGACCACTATGATTTTCAAAGTCATATGTTTTTACAACTTAAGGGGTGGGCCTTTAAGAGATACTGTTTACAGAGAGAGAGAGCAGGCCTGGATATCAAATGTGTAATGGGTTTTTTGATTCCTAACAGAATGAATATTCGGCTGTGTTACAGGAGGATGAGGGCGGTGAGGGCCGGTTCAGCTTCACCGCCTATGGCATGGGCCCAGCCTGCCTTCAGGCCAAAGACGGCATGGCCATCAAAGGGAACAACAACAACGCCCCGACCGCCACTGCCGGCCCTCAGGAGAAAACGGTGGAAGAGATGCGCAAGCTCTTCATCGGCCGCGCGAAGAGGATCGACACGGTCTCTCGCGTGGCTTTCCCGCTGGTCTTCCTCATTTTTAATATTTTCTACTGGCTCGTATACAAGATCATCCGAAGCACGGATGTACACCAGATGACGTAAGCAAGGGAAGAGAGAGAGTTCAATACCACACCATCCTGCTCCCAACCCCAATACTCCTCGCTCTTCACTTGCTCACTTGCTTTTGGTGGCTATCGCCTTGGCAAAGGTAATTTATCAAAGGTAATTTATCAATATTTGTTCTTTTCTTTTCTTTTCTTTCCCCCTCTTTTCTCCTGAATAATCCGGACCAGTGCAATAGAAATGCAGTAAAATGCATGATATATGAATGTGGCAATATATTTACAAAACGATGAAGAAGTAAATATTAAGACTTTTACCGATACATCCAAGAACTTCGGAATTTATGATAACTGAGAATTTAAAGAGAAAGAGTTCGTTTTTTTCGCAACTCGAAGAAGACAGATACTGCATTATAAAGAAGAAGAAGTTGGGGAAACATACAGCACTGTAATATATTATATATCTATCATACATTTAAAAACTGTTAGGCAGCCGTCTGGATGGAACACGAGGGATGGATTTTAAAAGGATTCTAAGATGAGTTAGTGCTTCCATTAATGCAGTGATGCAAGGATCATGTGTCCTATATATCTCAATTTGATTCAAAGTGTGTCGCAAGGACTTGTCAACACTCCCTGAGCCCTCAATAGAAACAGAGATGTGGTTGATGCTGCTATCAACTCTATGAAGGAAACTTGATGAGTGGGGGAGTGAAAATAATATTATATTGTTTGTAACCGCTGTGGTCAACTGTTCCTCTATCTGTCCTCTACTTTATTTCTCAATTGCATATCGTTTTTAATTTACGTGTCAAGTGTACATCATGTTGCTGTAATCAGCTCAAGCTCTTCTTGGGAACGCTAAAGTCTAATTCTAAAGGGACATTTGCCATCATTCACATATCATCATTGTTGCATTAATTTATTTATTTATTAATGTGCTATTTTAAGGATTTGGTACTTAAATCAAAATATGATTAATTCAAAGTGAATCTACACCGGAAAAAGCATTTTTTAAAATCCTGATTCTTCCTAGTCATTTCATTGAAGCTGTACTGTTAACATTGGTTTAGTTCTTTTCATAGCTTATTGCTTGTTGCCTAGTTACAGTAAAATACCCAGCAGGCGATGGAGAAAAATGTAGTGAGTTAAGATTTAACAAGGAAACACCTACTGTACCTTAACAATTATTACCATGGATACATTTACACACATTAATAATGTAGCTATAAAAACATGTATTATTATAATCGTTTACAAAATATGCCTAAAGATATTCACTCAAAATCATGGGAAAAAAAGTTTGATACTTTAACAGCAATGATTAACACAATGTTCTCATTGGTGTATCATACAGTACATTTTATAGATCACACTACCACAGTAGACTGTGCAACTGATTCATTCATTAATTTATTGAACTAGCCAGGGGATTGATTTAAGATACTGAAATCCATTACTTCTCACCAAGCTTTTCTATGCAATAATTAATATATGCAATTATTTTTTTTATTAGCTTTACCATTTACAATACATTATCATGAATTGGTTTGAACTTGTGTGATATCAAGTTTAATCTCAGACATCACAAATCACAGTGCTCATATTTCCAATGGTGGACAGACATACATACATACATACATACAGGATACCTTCATATCTACATCCACAAGCATAATAGAATCTATTCACCCTCCTCCTAGCCCCATCATTCAAAACACATTTACATTAAACTACAAGTGGGCCAAGCTACAGTGGCTTTTCATATTGCATATTTAAAGACATTCTGCTCTCTGTGGCCCCAACCTCTGGCACATTGTTTACCTAGCCTAAAGTGCTGTCACCAAGCCCCAGAAATAAAGACTACACTACTGCTACCACAGGAAATATGGCCTGCGACACATTGTCATGGATGGGCGACTCGGACACAGTGGAAATAAACACTTGTCGAGTGAGTTTTTACATTTAACTTCATTGCCAAATGTTATTTTCCTCTACTTGGTTTATATTCCAAACCAAATAAGTATTTTGTTAACCTATGATCATTGCCTTCCTGGTTCGGTGTTGAACATGATGACATAAGGGGAAAGATGCCAGAACACTTTTGCAACAGATATTATGCACTGGTTCAGGATATTGTTTAGGTTTTGTTGTCGTAACTTAAATCGATGCAGTTCTATCCATTGACTTTCCAGTGTGTGGATAAAGTGCTTCCATTTCTTTTTGTGGTGATATGACGCTATTCAATTAACAATATAATATATTTTGATATGAAACTTTTTCTGCTTCTTCATCCCTGTTTTTTTTTTCTTCTTGAAAAGTGTACTCCATTACTTTTTTAACAGGTCATAGATTTTCAAATGTGTTAATGATAGTTTGAGGTAGTTTGATGTTTGAGGCTTGATGGACTTGCACAAGAGAGTACAACAATATTTTAAATTTCGGTCAACTATTTCTTAAATTCATATTATCTTCTGGTAATTCATATTACCTTCCAGTTGAGGCAGTATTTGTCAAAACATATTTATGTGTTTTTTCAACAGATGGTTAATCTGATTCGAAGGGCTATGTTTTTGTATTAGTGTTATTTTATCCCAACAAATTAACTTTTCAACATGGAGCATACTTACATAATGTATAATGTTATGCTTTTCCCAAAACTATGCATTTATAAAAGTTAATTGCTAAAAGGGGGTTAAAACGTATTGGCCATTTAAAATATCAGCATGGTAATCAATATGTTTTGAAAGTGTCAAAACATTTGTTGATACATATTTATTTGTAGGCCACAATTTTTCAGCACAGATTTTTACCATGAATCTTTCCTCTGTTTTGACTTCCTCAGCCAAAAATATACATTCAGTAAAATGCTATCCAGTGTTGAATATGCAACTAACTAAGAACTAATCATATCATGTACCTCCACTCAACCACCATGATATTCACTCATCCATTCAATAGTCATGGATTGAACTCTTATGCCCTGACCATGTGAAGGATCACTGCACTTGGGAACATGCTATATGGATTTGTTGTAACCAATTGATTACTAAGGAGCATTATTACTAGTGTCCTGTCCAGGGGGTATACTTGTACATCAAGCTGCCTCACGCTACAGAAACAGGAGATAGGCTCCAGGGTTGGGGTCAATTCCAATTTTAATTGAATTTTAATTCAATTCAGGATTTGTCCTGGAATTTGAATTGAATACATGGAAATTAATAAGCAGAAGGAATTGAATTGGAATTGAATTGATGGAATTTACCCTGACCCTGATAGGCTCCTGCCCTACGGGACAAGGGGCAGGGGCTCGGACAAGGCTTACTTTGTTTATTATGATATTGAGATGGAAATTACACTTACTGCTCTGAATAGAGAACTTCAAGAAGGTCTAACGTATTCTAGAACACTGACACATTCTAGAACAAGAATTGTATGTTTAACTTAATTGCTCAGCAGATCAATGTTCAAAGTGTGGAAGTGGTTGGGATGTTCACTGATGGGGGAAATCTCCATTGGACAGATAGGACTTCCTACCCTTCATATCAAGCTGACCTATCATAATGTCAAATATTATTGACAATGAAGGAAGTTCATATAATATTTGGCATATAGGACAGTGTTATATGAACATTTTAAAAGTATGAAATTCAACTAGCATGTTATGATTTATTAGTAATTGCTGATAACAACAGCTGTTTGGTTCTGTTTATTGTATTTGTAATATATCAGATGCCCTGGTTATGGTGATGCACTCACCACCCAGTGATAGAAATGGACAGAAATAACCAGTCATGAACTGAACTGTACACAAACATTTAAATGTTTTTATTAATTTATTTTTATTAATTAGTAGCACAAGTTGGAATGGCCTTAATTTTGGTTTACTTGCTTAAATATTGTGTATTGGCACAAAGTGCACATCTTAATTTGCTAGTTACAGTTATCATAATAATCCAAGAGTGCACTTCAGAAGAAGGAAAAAAGTTCAGCAAATCCTTTTTATTTTTCATTCAAATATGAAAACACTGAATATTTTGCATGAATATAAATACAATGGCAGATATTTTGGGCTTGTACAAAAATGTGAGCAATTTGAAGAAAAAAGGAATGTACAATTTCTGCTGTAAATGTATATAACTAAATATTTATTGAAATATGTCATTATAAGTAATTCCAATTACAATTAAAGGTTTTCTGAACAAAAATCTCTTTACTTTTTTATTTTATTGTCAAGAGTTGGACGGTTGGAGTTGGACTATTGCTTTCTGTTACCCAGCTCAAAGATCCGTTACCCAGCTCAAGGATATGTTACCCAGATCAAGAATATGTTACCCAGCTCAAGTATCTGTTACCCAGCTCAAGGATCTGTGTATGATCATAAAAATAATGAATAATTGCAAACAATAAATCACGTCCGTAGGTTGTTGTATTCATTCTATTGCTACCTAGCAAAAAGCCCTTGAGGACACAAACATTTCTCTCTCCACTGTATGAATGAATTGGGCTTACTATAATTGACTTTTTCAAAAACATGTTACATAAATGTTCCACATTTTGAAAATTAAATACAAATTGAAATTGTAATTGTTACCCTTTTGTAAGGTCATATTCCTAAGATTCAGTGGCCTAAAGGTACATTCACACACTACGGAGACGGAAGGTACGGAGTGTAGCGCGGCGTTCCAATGTCATTTTTTCACCACAAATGATACGGCTCCAGCATTGGATGTACTTCTGTACCACCTGAAAATTGGAGACTCGCCGTATCATTTCCTTCCCGCAGCCGTGGGGGCATAGTTGTTGGTTGGTTCCTTGATCTGATCTATAGGCTATATGGGCTATTCATCAAAGCAGCCTATTTTTCATTGATAACCAACTATAATCTCAGCGACTGTTCAAACAGTAAACCAAATAACAAGAATCCACCCCAAAAAAGGTATTTTGTTTAGGGTTAGCTGACAACGTCATGAAAATGATGCACACGATTCAATGGGGAAGAAGTCCATCTGTTGTTGTGATTCTGGATGGCCAGATAGCTAGCAACAATGACAGGAAGTTGAGAGAATATTTTCTCCCTGTGCTGCTGACGACTGTTTTGGTCTGCTCAAACAGGAGTAATAAAGGCCCAGTGTACTAATTTTGTAGAAAAAAACAATATATATATACACTACCGTTCAAAAGTTTGGGGTCACTTAGAAATGTCATCATCAGCGATTGTGCGTTCGATTACAGGCTCAAAATGGCCAGAAACAAATAACTTTCTTCTGAAACTTGTCAGTCTATTATTGTTGCATGGAATAGCCTTAATTTCAGAAGAAAGTTATTTGTTTCTGGCCATTTTGAGCCTGTAGTCGAACCCACAATCGCTGATGCTCCAGATACTCAACTAGTCTCAAGAAGGCCAGTTTTATTGCTTCTTTAATCAGCACAACCGTTTTCAGCTGTGCTAACAGAATTGCAAAAGGGTTTCGGAGTCTTTTAAAATGATAAACTTGGATTAGCAAACACAACGTGCCATTGGAACACAGGACTGATGGTTGCTGATAATGGGCCTCTATACGCCTATGTAGATATTCCATTAAAAATCAGCCGTTTCCAGCTACAATAGCCATTTACAACATTAGCAATGTCTACTCTGTATTTCTGATCAATTATATGTTATTTTAATGGACAAAAAAAAAAAAATTCTTTCAAAAACAAGGACATTTCTAAGTGACCCCAAACTTTTGAACAGTAGTGTATATATATATATATATTTATATGAAATATTATGATTTATCAGGAGGTGCTGCAGCACTCTCAGCACCCCTACTTCCTGCGGCTATGCTGTCTATAGTGGTAGAACCTGCTGTAGCCAACTAGCTAGCCATGGGCTTTTTTCTCTGTGACCAAAACATGATGACTAGCGAGGGAAGGTGACTCTTCCCTGCTTCCACAAAAATGAAATGACAAAAAATTAAAACAACTTTGCTGTAGCCTCCTTGTGAATGGGACCAGTGAGGATATCACGTAACCACAATGTGTCCGCTGCTCCAAAAATCCCGCTCCACCCCCACGCGCACGCACATCAACGACAGAGTGACGCTTGTAGTGACCTTAAGGCGCCCTGAAACATAACACACACACAATTGGTTAAAAGTGGATTACTCTACAATATGCACACATGTTTCTACTATATTCTATGAATATAGAATATATATACCATATATTACTTGTTAGATATTACTGCATTGCCGGAGCTAGAAGCACAAGCGTTTCGCTACACCCGCAATAACAACGGCTAAACACGTGTATGTGACAAATAAAAATGTGATTTGATTTGATTTAAATGGAATCCATGGTGGGATTCCATGGTGGGATTCCATGGTGGGAATCCATGGTGGGATTCCATGGTGGGAATCCATGGTGGGATTCCATGGTGGGATTATTTTAGGGCACATTTCCTAGTTTTTTGTCAACTTTCAGTGGAGACCCACATGAGGCCTTTCAGAACCACTTTTCTGATTCGTTTTGGTTGTCAAGGTGATTTTCTTAGTTAGTTTCCTTTGTTGTGAGACATTTTGAGTTTGTCTTGTGGGAACGTAACAATGACATATTGCATTTTCTGACTTATAGAGGGAGACCATAGAGAGGGAGACCATAGAGAGGGAGACCATAGAGAGGGAGACCATAGAGAGGGAGACCATAGAGAGGGAGACCATAGAGAGGGAGACCATAGAGAGGGAGACCATAGAGGAGACCATAGAAGGGAGACCATAGAGAGGGGAGACCATAGAGAGGGAGACCATAGAGAGGGAGACCATAGAGAGGGAGACCATAGAGAGGGAGACCATAGAGAGGGAGACCATAGAGAGGGAGACCATAGAGAGGGAGACCATAGAGAGGGAGACCATAGAGAGGGAGACCATAGAGGAGACCATAGAAAGGGAGACCATAGAGAGGGAGACCATAGAGAGGGAGACCATAGAGAGGGAGACCATAGAAAGGGAGACCATAGAGAGGGAGACCATAGAGAGGGAGACCATAGAGAGGGAGACCATAGAGAGGGAGACCATAGAGAGGGAGACCATAGAGAGGGAGACCATAGAGAGGGAGACCATAGAAAGGGAGACCATAGAGAGGGAGACCATAGAGAGGAGACCATAGAGAGGGAGACCATAGAGAGGGAGACCATAGAGAGGGAGACCATAGAGAGGGAGACCATAGAGAGGGAGACCATAGAGAGGGAGACCATAGAGAGGGAGACCATAGAGAGGGAGACCATAGAGAGGGAGACCATAGAGAGGGAGACCATAGAGAGGGGACCATAGAGAGGGAGACCATAGAAAGGGAGACCATAGAGAGGGAGACCATAGAGAGGGAGACCATAGAAAGGTATATGAACACAGAAGGTATGCTATGTGAACACAGACAGTATGCTATATGAACACAGACAGTATGCTATGTGAACACAGACAGTATGCTATGTGAACACAGACAGTATGCTATATGAACACAGACAGTATGTTATGTGAACACAGACAGTATGCTATGTGAACACAGACAGTATGCTATATGAACACAGACAGTATGTTATGTGAACACAGACAGTATGCTATGTGAACACAGACAGTATGCTTTGTGAACACAGACAGTATGCTATGTGAACACAGACAGTATGCTTTGTGAACACAGACAGTATGCTATGTGAACACAGAAGGTATGCTATGTGAACACAGACAGTATGCTATATGAACACAGACAGTATGCTATGTGAACACAGACAGTATGCTATGTGAACACAGACAGTATGCTATATGAACACAGACAGTATGCTATGTGAACACAGACAGTATGCTATGTGAACACAGACAGTATGCTATATGAACACAGACAGTATGTTATGTGAACACAGACAGTATGCTATGTGAACACAGACAGTATGCTTTGTGAACACAGACAGTATGCTATGTGAACACAGACAGTATGCTATATGAACACAGACAGTATGATATGTGAACACAGACAGTATGCTATATGAACACAGACAGTATGTTATGTGAACACAGACAGTATGCTATGTGAACACAGACAATATGCTATGTGAACACAGACAGTATGCTATGTGAACACAGACAGTATGCTATGTGAACACAGACAGTATGCTATATGCATTGATCACACACTGATCTGTTTTATTATTTTTTTCAGGTTTAGAGAGTAGATATTTCTGAGAAATTAAATATTATACATCGTAATTGAAAATAATGTAGACAGAAAGCTCATTAGTGCAAAGCCTCTCCATAGGTTTAAAGTAAACAGCATCTATCTATATTATACAGTGTGCATGCTGCATGAATTGATCTCAGTTTCCCTTTGATAGTCCAATAAATGCAAAGGGTCTGATGGTGATTTGTCTAGCAATCCAATCAAAAGCACTATGGCTGTGTTTGCACAGGCAGCCCAATTCTTATATGTTTTCACTAATTGGTATTTTGACCAATCAGATCCGTTTTGAAAAAGAGCTGGTGTGTGAAAAGATCTGATTTGATTGGTCAAAAGACCAATCAGTGGAAAAAATATCAGAATTTGGCTCTGTCTTAAAGCAGCCTATAAACAGGTTTCCATCAAACCATTTCATGCGGATGAATTACCTGATGCATGAAAAAAAGTAACGACCGGGCTGATGGAATGGATATGCACAGGATATGCCAGTACAATTTTATAAATGTTGACAATTTCTTCGTTGGACATGGTGGGATCTTTTTGTGTCGGTAAAATTAATTATGCGAGAAATAGCGGTGGAAACGCCTTTATGCCAAATGTTGATATAATAACCATCATATTGAAGTAAACTTGGAGTCACGTGACGGTATGTGTGTGGTCCGTGCAGTTTATTGGGCTACAGATGAAATAAGTTATGATGAACTTCACAGGGTGGTGAAAGAGCACATTAAGAGTTTGATGCTCCTTTCCAATAAATATCTTGTTCTGGTGACATGATGATCGATGTGATCGATGCTTGGCTGCAGTTTGACAAATAAACAAATATCGCTCTTATCCATAATCATCTCAAAATGCAGGTAGCCTACCCGCACTGTATCTTCCAGCTATTGGCTAGAGCGCACGTTTGCTATGTAACACCACAATTTTTTTCTGTGAGTTGAAAATGCGATGGAAACCCATGGAACTTTTATTATTCATTCAGTACAATGTAATTTAAACACTAAAGTTATTTTTATGTGCACTACGTCATCACGCACAGCATTTCTATCCGCAATGAGTCAGTTTGATGGAAACTCATCTCTGGTGGGAAAATGCGCATATTGTTTTATGCAGATTTTTAAATATTTGCATGAAAAATCAGTCGCAAATTTGATGGAAACCTAGTTTATGACACTTCATTAAACCAACTGAAGAATAGGTCCCAAATGGCACCCTATGCCCTACATAGTGCAGGATTTTTTTTTTTACCAGCTCTGTTCGAAAGTAGTGCACTATGTAGGGAATAGGATTCCATTTGGGACGGGACCCAGGTCTCCCTCATCTCTTGAGTTATGATGTAAAAATCTCCCGGCACACCGTGACTGACTGAGCTTCCTCCTCCTAAACAGAAAGTAGGCAGGTTTCCATTGACCCAGGTTTAATCGACAAAAGCAATGTCGCAAAAAATAATCATTGGGACATGTGTAATGGAAACGGCAGATATAGGATACATTTTCTAAAGAGATACAACATTTGTATCTGTTCGACAGTCTGGATTTAGCTTTTGTCGAACTTTCTTTATTGCGACACATGATTTAATCTATGATTGCTAAATTTCATCACGTAACTACAAAGCGCCACTTCACATTTAATTCTAAATGCCTGAACTTCCTCCTTTGTCATGTGATATTTTTAGCTGTTGGATGACGATGACCCAATAAAGGACTGGGCTCAATCACGACAGTGCGCCCTAAATAGCACCCGATTTCCTTTAAAGTGCACTACTTACACCATAGGGCTATGGCCAAAAGTAGTGTGCTATTTAGGGAATAAGGTTTATTTTGGGACGTCGTCATAGCTCTGGCTCCTCTGCCCTTGTTCAAGTGAGTGCGTAACAACTCCCTGCCTTCCCCCTCTCCCAGACCACCCGGTCCCTTGGATGGCCCTGCAGTAGCAGTATACTACAGTGGGACTCACTGGAATGACATTACAGCTGACACTGAAAACCACCCCAGGGCCTGAAGCCAGTGAAACATGAAGGCTTTGACAGAAATGTGTTTCTCAGTGTATGAAATAAGAGCATTTGGCCTCCTTCTCTTGTTAAGGAAAAAAAAATATATAGCACTTTTTGGTGTGTGATGATGGTGATAATGATGGTACAGTGAGCCTCTGTGGTTTTACCCAGACATTTGTTTCTCAGTGTTTGAAATCAGAGCATTTGCATTATTTTGTGACGCTGCAAATGTTCCTATTTCACACTGAGAAACAAGCTCCCTAAAATAAGTGATCTGTTTTTGTTGATGGGGATGGGGATGACTAAACCTCTGTGATTTCACCCCGTGATAATGAAGGCTTTTACATGTCTTTCACACGCCAGGATGTGAACGCTAAGAGATGCAAACAGTCTTCATGAGAGACTTGATTGCCTCCAACGTGTGTGTCTGTGTGCTTGAGTGTCTGTGTGCATTCCTGTGTGTGTGTGTGTGTGTGTGTGTGTGCATTCCTGTGTGTGTGTGTGTGTGTGTGTGCATTCCTGTGTGTGTGTGTGTGTGTGTGTGTGTGGCATTCCTGTGTGTGTGTGTGTGTGTGTGTGTGCATTCCTGTGTGTGTGTGTGTGTGTGTGTGTGTGTGCATTCCTGTGTGTGTGTGTGTGTGTGTGCATTCCTGTGTGTGTGTGTGTGTGTGTGTGTGTGCATTCCTGTGTGTGTGTGTGTGTGTGTGTGTGTGTGCATTCCTGTGTGTGTGTGTGTGCATTCCTGTGTGTGTGTGTGTGTGTGTGTGTGTGTGTGTGTGTGTGTGCATTCCTGTGTGTGTGTGTGTGTGTGTGCATTCCTGTGTGTGTGTGTGTGTGTGTGTGCATTCCTGTGTGTGTGTGCATTCCTGTGTGTGTGTGTGTGTGTGCATTCCTGTGTGTGTGTGTGTGTGTGTGTGTGCATTCCTGTGTGTGTGTGTGTGTGTGTGTGTGTTCATTCCAGGGCTCCTCAGGCTATAGGCCCCTCTCTCTGGGTGAGACTGTGGTAGCATCCCAAATGAACACTCTGTTCTAAAATTAGTGCACTATGTAGGGAATAAGTTGCCATCTGGGAGGGGTTTGTCCAGCTGGAGGGTCGTATGCTCGGAGGGTTGTTCCCAGCTGTACCAGGACATTCTCAGCCCATGTGGGTCACAGGGTGGGGATACCAAATATAATACAGCTGGGACGCACTGACAGGTTATGTTGCATCCTCCTCCGCATCATGAATACTAATGAACACAGTCTCTGGCCACCTGCTGGAAAACCTTGGTCCTTGTCAGTGAGGAAATCTACAGCACCATGTTGGGGTGCATTCATTAGGGCACACTGTAGTAACCCTAACCCTAAGTTCAGGCAGTACCACATCATTACAACAAATAAGTGTTAAACAAATCTAAATATATTTTATATTTGAGATTCTTCAAATAGCCACCCTTTGCCTTGATGACAGCTTTGCACACTCTTGGCATTCTCTCAACCAGCTTCATGAGGTAGTCACCTGGAATGCATTTCAATTAACAGGTGTGCCTTTTTAAAAGTTAATTTGTGGAATGTCTTTCCTTCTTTAATGCATTTGAGCCAATCAGTTGTGTTGTGACAAGGTAGGGGGGATACAGAAGATAGCCCTATTTGGTAAAAGACCAAGTCCATATTATGGCAAGAACAGCTCAAATAAGCAAAGAGAAATGACAGTCCATCATTACTTTAAGACATGAAGGTCAGTCAATACGGAACATTTCAAGAACTTTGAACGTTTCTTCAAGTGCAGTCGCAAAAACCATCAAGCGCTATGATGAAACTGGCTCTCATGAGGACCGACAAAGGAACGGAAGACCCAGAGTCTCACCTCTGCTGCAGAGGACAAGTTCATTAGTTACCAGATTCAGAAATTGCAGCCCAAATAAATGCTTCACAGAGTTCAAGTAACAGACACATCTCAACAGCAACTGTTCAGAGGGGACTGTGTGAATCAGGCCTTCATGGTCGAATTGCTGCAAAGAAACCACTACTAAAGGACACCAATAAGAAGAAGTGACCTGCTTGGGCCAAGAAACACGAGCAGTGGACATTAGACCGGTGGAAAGTTGGTCTGGAGTCCAAATTTGAGATTTTTGGTTCCAACTGCCGTGTCTTTGTGAGACGCGTTGTGGGTGAACGGATGATCTCTGCATGTGTATTTCCCACCGTAAAGCATGGAGGAGGAGGTGTTATGGTGTGGGGGTGATTTGCTGGTGACACTGTCTGTAATTTATTTAGAATTCACACTTAACCAGCATGGTTACCACAGCATTCTGCAGCGATACGCCATCCCATCTGGTTTGGGCTTAGTGGGACTATCATTTGTTTTTCAACAGGACAATGACCCAACACACCTCCAGGCTGTGTAAGGGCTATTTTACCAAGAAGGAGAGTGATGGAGTGCTGCATCAGATGACCTGGCCTCCACAATCCCCCAACCAAATTGAGATGGTTTGGGATGAGTCAGACCGCAGAGTGAAGTAAAAGCAGCCAACAAGTGCTCAGCATATGTGGGAACTCCTTCAAGACTGTTGGAAAAGCATTCCAGGTGAAGCTGGTTGAGAGAATGCCAAGAGTGTGCAAAGCTGTCATCAAGGCAAAGGGTGGCTATTTGAAGAATCTCAAATATAAAATATATTTTGTTTAACACTTTTTTGTTTACTACAGTTTTGATGTCTTCACTAATATTCTACAATGTAAAAAAATTGTAAAAATAAAGAAAAACCCTTGAATGAGTAGGTGTGTCCAAACCTTTGACTGGTAGTGTATATATATTTTTTTTAGGAACTCAGTCGGTGTCTCAACTTACTGTTAAGAGTTAGAATAATAGAATACACGAGGTGCAATTTCGAAATGTGGTTGTGCATCAGCAGTCACTCAATTAGCCCATGTCAGGTGAATGTTTTTAGATAGGTAAGATAGTCAATATAAACTTATAGTAAGCGTCATTGGATTAGCAACCGGTGGGGCCCATTGATAATCAGTTATCATACTAAAAACTGCAAACATTTGCCTCCATCCTAATGCAAATGTGTAGAACTGCAGGACATTAGCAAATTAGAAATTAATTAAAACTGCACATTCTTCTCTACTCAGTACAATTACATGAAAGGAGTTATAAAATTGCTAAATCTTCTCTACGCCCCATGGAGAAAAAATGTGTAGAATTGCAGCGAACTTGCTTTAAAACGGCAACATATTCTCTACATCCTGTGGCAAAAATGTGCAGAATTGCAGGGTTCTGATTTTTTGTGGCCCCCCACCCCCATCAAAGTTGCCCGTCCCTGGTCTAGCCAAAACTCCAAAATTAAACAAATTATAGTAATCGCCTTTGAGTGTGGACTTTATTACTATGCATACTGGATGGACTTATTACGTTATGATACGCTCCAAACTTACTATGCATGAGTCTGGGAGAGAACCTATAGGACTAGGCGATGCTGTTGGTTCATTGATTGTGCACTTACAGAGTTAGCCTACAATTATAGTGAATTTCTATTTGATGTTCCAAAGGCGTTCTGCATCAGCAGATGGTACGCGGCTTGAATGCATTGGGGGGCCTGGAGATGCTAAACGTGTTTATGTTAATTAACGTAAATTATTGTGAGACCAGCATCCTTTTGCATGACAATAAATGTTGAGAAAATTTCATGAACACCACAGCCCTGTTTCAACCCTAACTCCAGGTAATAACAACCTGTTTCAACCCTAACTCCAGGTAGTACCACAGCCCTAGTAATAACAACCTGTTTCAACCCTAACTCCAGGTAGTACCACAGCCCTAGTAATAACAACCTGTTTCAACCCTAACTCCAGGTAGTACCACAGCCCTAGTAATAACAACCTGTTTCAACCCTAACTCCAGGTAGTACCACAGCCCTAGTAATAACAACCTGTTTCAACCCTAACTCCAGGTAGTACCACAGCCCTAGTAATAACAACCTGTTTCAACCCTAACTCCAGGTAGTACCACAGCCCTAGTAATAACAACCTGTTTCAACCCCTAACTCCAGGTAGTACCACAGCCCTAGTAATAACAACCTGTTTCAACCCTAACTCCAGGTAGTACCACAGCCCTAGTAATAACAACCTGTTTCAACCCTAACTCCAGGTAGTACCACAGCCCTAGTAATAACAACCTGTTTCAACCCTAACTCCAGGTAGTACCACAGCCCTAGTAATAACAACCTGTTTCAACCCTAACTCCAGGTAGTACCACCCTGTTTCAACCCTAACTCCAGGTAGTACCACCCCGTTTCAACCCTAACTCCAGGTAGTACCACCCCGTTTCAACCCTAACTCCAGGTAGTACCACCCCGTTTCAACCTTAACTCCAGGTAGTACCACAGTCCTAGTAATAACAACCTGTTTCAACCCTAACTCCAGGTAGTACCACCCCGTTTCAACCCTAACTCCAGGTAGTACCACCCCGTTTCAACCCTAACTTCAGGTAGTACCACCCGTTTCAACCCTAACTCCAGGTAGTACCACCCCGTTTCAACCCTAACTCCAGGTAGTACCACCCCGTTTCAACCCTAACTCCAGGTAGTACCACCCCGTTTCAACCCTAACTCCAGGTAGTACCACCCGGTTTCAACCCTAAGTCCAGGTAGTACCACCCCGTTTCAACCCTAACTCCAGGTAGTACCACCCCGTTTCAACCCTAAGTCCAGGTAGTCCCACCCGGTTTCAACCCTAACTCCAGGTAGTACCACCCCGTTTCAACCCTAACTTCAGGTAGTACCACCCCGTTTCAACCCTAACTCCAGGTAGTACCTCCCCGTTTCAACCCTAAGTCCAGGTAGTACCACCCCGTTTCAACCCTAACTCCAGGTAGTATTGGAAACGGGTTTGCATTGTGTGCCCTAATGAAGACCCTTGATATCAGTTTTGCAAGACACTCACGTTGACATTGTGGATAAGTCTTTGAGGTTTTGATTCACGTAGTCCTGTGTAGCTCAGTTGATAGAGCATGGTGCTTGCAACGCCAGGGTTGTGGGTTCGATTCCCACTGGGGGCCAGTATGAAAATGTATGCACTCACTAACTGTAAGTTGCTCTGGATAAGAGCGTCTGCTAAATGACTAAAATGTATATACATATCAGTAATTCAAGAATCTCTCTGTACTTTACTCCGTTCATCTTTCCCTCGATCCTGACTAGTCTCCCAGTCACTGCCGCTGAAAAACATCCCCACAGCATGATGCTGCCACCACCATGCTTCACCGTAGGGATGGTGCCAGGTTTCCTCCAGAGGTGACGCTTGGCATTCAGGCCAAAAAGTTCAATCTTGATTTCATCAGACCAGAGAATCTTGTTTCTCATGGTCTGAGAGTCCTTTAGGTGCCTTTTGGCAAACTCTAAGCGGGCTGTCATGTGCCTTTTACTGAGGAGTGGCTTCTGTCTGGCCACTCTACCATAAAGGCCTGATTGGAAGAGTGCTGCAGAGATGGCTGTCCTTCTGGAAGGTTCTCCCATCCCGACAGAGGAACCCTGGAGCTCTGTCAGAGTGACCATCGGGTTCTTGGTCACCTCCCTGACCAATGCCCTTCTCCCCCGATTGCGCAGTTTGGCCGGGTGGCCAGCTTTAGAAAGAGTCTTGGTGGTTCAATCAATTTAAGAATAAAGCTGTAACGTAATAAAATGTGGAAAAAGGGAAGGGGTCTGAATACTTTCCGAATGCACTAAGGCTTCGACTAGAGGAGTGCCACTGCTTCTGATCTTCTGCCTTTTGGGGATGGTATCTCCTTTTCCACGGCTCTTTGCCAGGTCTCCTTTGGGCGGCCACACATCCTTTTCCAATCATTTTCCCAAATTATGAAATATACTGAACAAAAATATAAACGCAACATGTAAAGTGTTGGTCCCATTTCAGCTCATGAAACATGAGCTGAAATAATAGATCCCAGAAATGTTCCATACGCAAGCTTTTTTCTTAAAAAATTTTGTGCAAAATGTGTTTACATCCCTGTTAGTGAGCATTTCTTCTTTGCCAAGATAACCCATCCACCTGACAGGTGTGGCATATCAAGAAGCTGATTAAACAGCATGATCATTACACAGGTGCACCTTGTGCTGGGTACAATAAAAGGCCACTCTAAAATGTGCACTTGTCACAACACAATGCCACAGATGTCTGAAGTTTCGAGGGAGCATGCAATTGGCATGCTGACTGCAGGAATGTCCACCAGAGCTGTTGCCAGAGAATGTAATGTTAATTTCTCTACCATAAGCCGCCTCCGTTGTTTTAGAGAATTTGGCAATACATCCAACCGGCCTCACAACAGCAGACCACATGTAACCACACCAGCCCAGGACCTCCACATCTGGCTTCTTCACCTGCAGGATTGTTTGAGATAAGCCACCCGGACAGCTGATGAAACTGTGGGTTTGTACAACCTAAGAATTCCTGCACAAACTGTCAGAAACGGTCTCAGGGAAGCTCATCTGCGTGCTCGTCGTCCTCACCAAGGTCTTGACCTGACTGCTGTTCGGCGTCGTAACAGACTTCAGTTGGCAAATGCTCACCTTTGATGGCCACTGGCACGCTGGAGAAGTGTGCTCTTCACGGACGAATCACGGTTTCAACTGTACCGGGCAGATGGCAGTATAGCGTGTGGGCGGGCGGTTTGCTGATGTCAACATTGTGAACAGAGTACCCAATAGTGGCGCTGGGGTTATGGTACGGGCGTAAAATACACACAAACACAATTTCATTTTAAATGCAGAGATACCGTGATGAGATCCTGAGGCCCATTGTCGTGCCATTCATCCGCTGCCATCACCTCATGTTTCAGCATGATAACGCACGGCCCCATGTCGCAAGGATCTGTACACAATTCCAGGAAACTGAAAATGTTCCAGTTCCCTCCATGGACTGCATACTCACCAGACATGTCACCCATTGAGCATGTTTGGGATGCTCTGGATTGACGTGTGTGTACGACAGCGTCTTCCAGTTCCTGACATTATCCAGCAACTTCGCACAGCCGTTGAAGAACAGTGGAAGAACATTCCACAGGCCACAATCAACAGCCTGATCAACTATGCAAAATGAGATGTCGCGCTGCATGAGGCAAATTGTGGTCACATCACTTTTTTTTTTATTCACGCCTACATAAAAAAATCAAAATGTCTGTGACCAACGGATGCATATCTGTATTCCCAGTCATTTCAAATCCATAGATTAGGGCCTAATGAATTTATTTCAATTTACTCAGTAAAATCTTTTAAATTGTTGCGTTTTATGTTTTTGTTCAGTGTATATAGGGGCGGTTTCCCGGACACAGATTGAGCATAGACCTGCACTTAAAAGCAAGCTCAATGGACAATCTCCACCAAAAATCTCCAGGTGTAGGCTTAATCTGTGTCCAGGAAACCAGCCCATAAAGATCAACTCAATGTATAGAATACAGAAGTCAGGTTTAAAACAGTAAATGATGTTTATTTAGTTCTCTCATCAGCTGATTGGTCATGATGAAGTGCATCAGTGAAAAGGCAGACAGGATTTCTTACATGCTCGATAATAACCATTCACAATCATGATTCAACTTCGCAATTTAAAATAAAACCATACTTGCATTTGACCTGAAAAGACAGTGGTGGCAATACACAGGACTGCCCAAGCAGTACATACACGTTCCTTTAAGAAACAGGGAGAGAACGCCAAAACCAAACTGGGTTGTTCCAATTCAAGTAGTTAGATTAGACCCTTTTTACTTTCTTTAAAACAAATTCAAGTTCAGGATGTAAAAGATGAGGAGAGAAGTTCAGATCACGTCAACGTCGGCAGAAATGGATCGCATTCCAAAATCCCAGGGTAGAAAACTAAAAGCGAAGGGAGGGAGGGATGGATGGATGGATGGAGAAGCCATCTTTGTACAATACTCAAAGAGTCGGGGCGACTGACATCAGAAGTTGTAGCTGGCATGATACATTAGACCAACTTCAGAATGACATTCACTGACGAGGTCCCATGTAGCGACCTCCCTCGCTGGGTCCAGTGCCTCGTCCAGAGCCAAAGCTGGGTTTCTGTGCCATGCCACCCCTGGTGGGGGGGCCTCTGGGCCCTCCTATCCTCTCTCGGGGCCCTCCAGGGCCACCTTGACCCCTGGGGCGGATGTCTCGCCGGTCCCCTTCCCGGGCAGAGCGAGTCTTCTTTTCCTCCACGTTCAGTCGGACGTCTCCTCTGAACTTAATGGGCTAAAGATGAAAGAGGACTGTTAGTACATTCATTCATTTAAATGATCACAAACAGCTGTAAAGATCAGAGTGGGCTTTTAAGAGGATTGTGTCTGTACAAGCATTAAGATAATTTTTGAATAACTTTTACGGCTCCCAAATAGACATTTATGGGAATGATGTGAAGCACCCTTCTACCATCATTGAAATGGAGTCCAAGGCTTTACAAAATGGAGGCCAGTTAATCAAATCAGCATGTGACCGTTGTGAACTTTGTAACGGAAACATATATGTTGAAAATAATTCTTACCCGGTTGCTTAGGATTTTCTGTACAGGTTCCGAATCGTCAAACACCACGAATCCAAAGTTGGGAAGCTTTCCGCCGCTGTTGATCCGTAGCTCAAGCACAGTACCATACTCTGTAGAAGGAACCAGATCGTATAAAAATTACAAAATCAACTATTTCAATCAATTACTTAAATCAGTTGCTGCAAAGCATGTACCATATTCTGTTACAGGGACGCAGATCATTTAACATTATAGAACAATGATTCAAATCAAATTATTTCATACCTTTTTACAGGTCATTGGGGGACTATGATTAATTAAAGACTAGCTGCATCTGGCACTGCTACATCCCAGTACTGTCAGTTGAAGCCATACAAATTAATTAAAATGCTTTTTTGCAGACCATTTTGAAATAAAAACGTGACATACGTTGGAAAAACTCCTTGAGCTCTGCCTTGTCCACATCATGGGGGACGTTTCCTACAAAGAGCTGGTGAGCGTCTGGATACCGCACAACACGGCGAACCTCCGACGTCTCTCCCTGCTCTCCTTCCCGCACTGCGAACCAAGAGCAGACAAGAGGCATGAGAGATCACTTTAGTCACAGACATGCACGTCTTTCATGTTTCCTCAAAGACAAAAAACATTGTAGACTAAAAGAGGGCATTCAGAGTTCAGACTAACACAGACAGGTTTACATTCAACGTAGGCGGCACATTGTAGCAAACCATTTTTACAATGAAAACAAATCTGTGTTCTTATTGGACGAGGTCAGGTAGTACCTCCCAGTTTCACTTCATTTCAATACGTTTTCTACCTCCTGAACATGACCCAGCTGTGTGTTGGGACATTATTATTCTATTAGATGCTGTCTGGTGGATGGTACTGCGTGTTGGGTGAGATGCTGTCTGGTGGATCATACCTCCTGGTCGGGGTCCTCTGTTAACTGGTGGTGGGCCTGGCCTTGCTTCCCGTGGTCTCTGGTCTCTCGGTTGTGTTCTCTGTGCTGCAGCTTCTGTTTTCACCTCCACCCTGGGCTAAAGCACCAAGACAAGGGACACTCAGAAACCAGGCTAGTAGACCAAGACAAGACAAGGGACACTCAGAAACCAGGCTAGTAGACCAAGACAAGACAAGGGACACTCAGAAACCAGGCTAGTAGACCAAGACAAGACAAGGGACACTCAGAAACCAGGCTAGTAGACCAAGACAAGACAAGGGACACTCAGAAACCAGGCTAGTAGACCAAGACAAGACAAGGGACACTCAGAAACCAGGCTAGTAGACCAAGACAAGACAAGGGACACTCAGAAACCAGGCTAGTAGACCAAGACAAGACAAGGGACACTCAGAAACCAGGCTAGTAGACCAAGACAAGGGACACTCAGAAACCAGGCTAGTAGACCAAGATGAGACGGACTCCAAGCTACATAACCAGTTGATTGAATGTGTTCATTGCCCTTTAAGAGGAATGTTGATTAAAAAGGTCACCAAAATGTGTTTCTTATACCTAATAATACTGTGTGGTTTAACTGGTATGATACATGCTTAATATGTCAAATGCATGGACTTCACACGATAATAGGTGATTTTATCCCCCTTAGTAATCAATATAGTATGTGTGGTTGTTTCTTCTACTGGTATTTAATACATAATGTTGGCTACAGAAGGAGTGTTTTTATATAGAGAAAAGTAACATTGTAAGTTAACGTACCGGTGCCGACGGGACTTTGACTACGTGAGGGGGGACGCCCGAGACAGGGACAGGTCCACTGGGGGGAAGGTTCTTACTGGTGACAGACGCCCAGGAGAACGGCTGGAGGAGAGACGAAACAAACAATAAATCAAGCTGAATGACGTCAGGCAGCTGTACAAGGAGACCTCTAGAAGCTAGGTAAAATGTATGAATAATCAAGAGGTAAAGGAAAAAAGGAATTTCTCAGCAATAGTAGTTGTTTATCTACAAAAGTAGCTATCAAAGCTGATTATAATGCAACCAAAATGGTTCTTAAACCAAAATGGAATTAGGTGTAGACAGGTCACATTTGGTTTTGAGTAGTGACATCAGTGTTGACAGTGGATAACCAGCTAAAAACACAGCATCCAGGACACGCATGGAATCACGTCCACCATGTTGACATGACCATAGCGTTGCCAAAATGAGGGTTGAGCCCTACCCGGTTGTCTTCAGCGGCGGGCGCAGGAGCAGGGTCAGCAGTGGCAGAGGGCAGGGGTGAGGTGACCGGGCACTTCTCTCCCTGCTCCTCTGTGGTGTCTTGTTGCTGCTGGGTCTCTGGCTCTAGGTCCTGTTTTCCATCCACCACGTCTGGCTCCGGCTCCGGCTCCGGTTCAGCCTCAGGCTCTGGGGTTACAGCATCCTCTTCCACTGGCCCCTCTGCCTCTGTGCTGAAATAGCCCAGAAACACAGATCTAATATTAACCCTGAGCATATTCTGGTCAGACTTGTCATTAAGAAACTAAAATCGTTTTAATTTGAGATTAGGTACAAGGACAATATCCATTGCAGCATGCTACCATCCATGTTATTATAAAAAATATTATAGTGAAACGCATGGAGTTGGCACACACCCAAAACAGTTAGTTGAGGTGCTGATTAACGGAGCGTAAACTGCAGGCTAGAAAATTTAAAATGTTGCACACTACATAAGTGCCAAGTAATTTATTTGGTAAATATATTTTACATTCGAGATTCTTCAAAATAGCCACCATTTGCCTTGATGACAGCTTTGCACACGGTTGGCATTCTCCCAACCAGCTTCATGAGGTAGTCACCTGGAATGCATTTCAATTAACAGATGTGCCTTCTTAAAAAGTTAATTTGTGGAATTTCTTTCCTTCTTGTTAATTTGTGGAATTTCTTTCCTTCTTGAGCCAATCCGTTGTGACAAGGTTGGGGGGGAGTATACAGAAGATAGCCCTATTTGGTAAAAGACCACAAATCCATATTATGTCAAGAACAGCTCAAATAAGCAAAGAGAAACGACAGTCCATCATTACTTTAAGACATGAAGGCCAGTCAATCCGGAAAATGTCAAGAACTTTGAAAGTTTCTTCAAGTGCAGTCGCAAAAACCATCAAGCGCTATGATGAAACTAGCTCTCATGAGGACAGCCACAGGACTGGAAGACCCAGAGTTACCTCTGCTGCAGAGGATAAGTTCATTAGAGTTACCAGCCTCAGAAATTGCAGCCCAAATAAATGCATCACAGAGTTCAAGTAACAGACATCAACATAAACTGTTTAGAGGGGACTGTGTGAATCAGGCCTTCATGGTCAAATAGCTGCAAAGAAACCACTACTAAAGGACACCAATAAGAAGAAGAGACCTGCTTGGGCCAAGAAACACAAGCAAATGGACATTAGACCAGCGGAAATTTGTCCTTTGGTATGATGAGTCCAAATGAGATTTTTGGTTAAACCGCTGTGTCTTTGTGCAATGCTTTGTAGGTGAACGGATGATCTCCGCATGTGTAGTTCCCACCGTAAAGCATGGAGGAGGTGGTGTTATGGTGATTTGCTGGTGACACCGTCTGTGATTTATTTATAATTCAAGGCACACTTAACCAGCATGGCTCCCACAGCATTCTGCAGCGATACGCCATCCCATCAGGTTTGGGCTTAGTAGGACTATCATTTGTTTTTCAACAGGACAATGACCCAACACACCTCCAGGCTGTGTAAGGGCTAATTTTACAAAGAAGGAGTCTGATAGAGTGCTGCATCAGATGACCTGGCCTCCACAATCCCCCAACCAAATTGAGATGGTTTGGGATGAGTCGGACAACAGAGTGAAGGAAAAGCAGCTAACAAGTGCTCGGCATGTGGGAACTCCTTCAAGACTTGGAAAAGTGGACAAGGTGTTCCAGGTGAAGCTGGTTGAGAGAATGCCAAGAGTGTGCAAAGCTGTCATCAAGGCAAAGGGTGGCTATTTGAAGAATCTCAAATATATTTGTTTAACACTTTTTTTGATTACCACATGATTCCATAGGTGTTATTTCATAGTTTAGATGTCTTCACTATTATTCTACAATGTAAAAAAAAAATAGTAAAAACTAAGAAAAACCCTTGAATGAGTAGGTGTCCAAACTTTTGACTAGTACTAATATATATATATATATAAAAGAAAAAGAAAAAAAGACGGACACCAGGTGTGCAGGGCAGAACACAGGTTTATTCCTAAACTGTGCTATTGTTCAGGCCACAGCCCACGCCGCTAAATTCCGAACGTACACAAATACACAATGTCAAGTGGCAGACTCACAGGAGCAGATCAGGATCCCGAATTGAAAGAGAGACAGTAACCCCTATTTATGAATTTCAAAACCCTGCGGGATTACCCATCATACCCCCCCACCAACCTTTCCGCCTGTCCTGGCATATTAAACCCCTGCTAGCACCCACGAACACAATACCGGGTCGTTACATACAGTGAGGGAAAAAAGTATTTGATCCCCTGCTGATTTTGTACGTTTGCCCACTGAAAAAGAAATGATCAGTCTATAATTTTAATGGTAGGTTTATTTGAACAGTGAGAGACAGAATAACAACAAAAATGTTATAAATTGATTTGCATTTTAATGAGGGAAATAAGTATTTGACCCCTCTGCAAAACATGACTTAGTACTTGGTGGCAAAACCCTTGTTGGCAATCACAGAGGTCAGACATTTCTTGTAGTTGGCCACCAGGTTTGCACACATCTCAGGAGGGATTTTGTCCCACTCCTCTTTGCAGATCTTCTCCAAGTCATTAAGGTTTAGAGGCTGACGTTTGGCAACTCGAACCTTCAGCTCCCTCCACAGATTTTCTATAGGATTAAGATCTGGAGACTGGCTAGGCCACTCCAGGACCTTAATGTGCTTCTTCTTGAGCCACCCCTTTGTTTCCTTGGCCGTTTGTTTTGGGTCATTGTCATGCTGGAATACCCATCCACAACCCATTTTTAATGACCTGGCTGAGGGAAGGAGGTTCTCACCCAAGATTTGACGGTACATGGCCCCGTGCATCGTCCCTTTGATGCGGTGAAGATGTCCTGTCCCCTTAGCAGAAAAACACCCACCAAAGCATAATGTTTCCACGTGCATGTTTGACTGTGGGGATGGTGTTCTTGGGGTCATAGGCAGCATTCCTCCTTCTCCAAACACGGCGAGGTAAGTTGATGCCAAAGAGCTTGATTTTGGTCTCATCTGACCACAACACTTTCACCCAGTTCTCCTCTGAATCATTCAGATGTTCATTGGCAAACTTCAGACGGGCCTGTATATGTGCTTTCTTGAGCAGGGGAACCTTGCGGGTGCTGCAGGATTTCAGTCCTTTCACGGTGTAGTGTGTTACCAATTGTTTTCTTGGTGACTATGGTCCCAGCTGCCTTGAGATCATTGACAAGATCCTCCCGTGTAGTTCTGGGCTGATTCCTCACCGTTCTCATAATCATTGCAACTCCACGAGGTGAGATCTTGCATGGAGCCCCAGGCTGAGGGAGATTTACAGTTCTTTTGTGTTTCTTCCATTTGCAAATAATCGCACCAACTGCTGTCACCTTCTCACCAAGCTGCTTGGCGATGGTCTTGTAGCCCATTCCAGCCTTGTGTAGTTCTACAATCTTGTCCCTGACATCCTTGGAGAGCTCTTTGGTCTTGGTCATGGTGGAGAGTTTGGAATCTGATTGATTGATTGCTTCTGTGGACAGGTGTCTTTTATACAGGTAACAAGCTGAGATTAGGAGCACTCCCTTTAAGAGTGTGTTCCTAATCTCAGCTCGTTACCTGTATAAAAGACAACTGGGAGCCAGAAATCTTTCTGATTGAGAGGGGGTTAAATACATATTTCCCTCATTAAAATGCAAATAAATGTATAACATTTTTGACATGCGTTTTTCTGGACTTTTTTGTTGTTATTCTGTCTCTCACTGTTCAAATAAACCTACCATTAAAATTATAGACTGATCATTTCGTTGTCAGTGGGCAAACGTACAAAATCAGCAGGGGATCAAAAACTTTTTTCCCTCACTGTATATACATACATAGTGGGGAGAACAAGTATTTGATACACTGCAGAATCGGCAGGTTTTCCTACTTACAAAGCATGTAGAGGTCTGTAATTTTTATCATAGGTACACTTCAACTGTGAGAGACGGAATCTAAAACAAAAATCCAGAAAATCACACTGTATGATGTTAAAGTAATTAATTTGCATTTTATTGCATGACATAAGTATTTGATCACCTACCAACCAGTAAGAATTCCGGCTCACAGACCTGTTAGTTTTTCTTTAAGAAGCCCTCCTGTTCTCCACTTATTACCTGTATTAACTGCACCTGTTTGAACTCGTTACCTGTATAAAAGACACCTGTCCACACACTCAATCAAACAGACTCCAACCTCTCCACAATGGCCAAGACCAGAGAGCTGTGTAAGGACATCAGGGATAAAATTGTAGACCTGCACGAGGCTGGGATGGGCTACAGGATAATAGGCAAGCAGCTTGGTGAGAAGGCAACAACTGTTGGCGCAATTATTAGAAAATGGAAGAAGTTCAAGATGACGGTCAATCACCCTCGGTCTGGGGCTCCATGCAAGATCTCACCTCGTGGGGCATCAATGATCATGAGGAAGGTGAGGGATCAGCCCAGAACTACACGGCAGGACCTGGTCAATGACCTGAAGAGAGCTGGGACCACAGTCTCAAAGAAAACCATTAGTAACACACTACGCCGTCTTGGATTAAAATCCTGCAGCACACGCAAGGTCCCCCTGCTCAAGCCAGCGCATGTCCAGGCCCATCTGAAGTTTGCCAATGACCATCTGGATGATCCAGAGGAGGAATGGGAGAAGGTCATGTGGTCTGATGAGACAAAAATAGAGCTTTTTGGTCTAAACTCCACTCGCCGTGTTTGGAAGAAGAAGAAGGATGAGTACAACCCCAAGAACACCATCCCAACCGTGAAGCATGGAGGTGGAAACATAATTCTTTGGGGATGCTTTTCTGCAAAGGGGACAGGACGACTGCACCGTATTGAGGGGAGGATGGATGGGGCCATGTATCGCGAGATCTTGGCCAACAACCTCCTTCCCTCAGTAAGAGCATTGAAGATGGGTCGTGGCTGGGTCATCCACCATGACAACGACCCGAAACACACAGCCAGGGCAACTAAGGAGTGGCTCCGTAAGAAGCATCTCAAGGTCCTGGAGTGGCCTAGCCAGTCTCCAGACCTGAACCCAATAGAACATCTTTGGAGGGAGCTGAAAGTCCGTATTGCCCAGCGACAGCCCCGAAACCTGAAGGATCTGGAGAAGGTCTGTATGGAGGAGTGGGCCAAAATCCCTGCTGCAGTGTGTGCAAACCTGGTCAAGACCTACAGGAAACGTAGGATCTCTAATTGCAAACAAAGGTTTCTGTACCAAATATTAAGTTCTGCTTTTCTGATGTATCAAATACTTGTCATGCAAATTATTACTTAAAAATCATACAATGTGATTCTGGATTTTTGTTTTAGATTCCATCTCTCACAGTTGAAGTGTACCTATGATAAAAATTACAGACCTCTACATGCTTTGTAAGTAGGAAAACCTGCAAAAACCGGCAGTGTATCAAATACTTGTTCTCCCCACTGTGTGTATATATTTTTTTTTTTTTTTTGAGAATGACACAAATACTAATTTCCACAAACTCTGCTGCCTCAGTTTTGATGATGGCAATTTGCATATACTCCAGAATGTTATGAAGAGTGTTCAGATGAATTGCAATTAATTGCAAAGTCCCTCTTTGCCATGAAAATGTACTTAATCCACAAAAAACATTTCCACTGCATTTCAGCCCTGCCACAAAAGGACCAGATGCTATCATGTCAGTGATTCTCTCGTTAACACAGGTGAGAGTGTTGACGAGGACAAGGCTGGAGATCACTCAGTCATGCTGATTGAGTTAGAATAACAGACTGGAAGCTTTAAAAAGGAGGGTGGTGCTTGAAATCATTGTTCTTCCTCTGTTAACCATGGTTACCTGCAAGGAAACACGTGCCATCATCATTGCTTTGCACAAAAAGGGCTTCACAGGCAAGGATATTGCTGCTAGTAAGATTGCACCTAAATCAACCATTTATCGGATCATCAAGAACTTCAAGGAGAGAGGTTCAATTGTTGTGAAGGCGTCAGGGCGCCCAAGAAAGTCCAGCAAGCGCCAGGACTGTCTCCTAATGTTGATTCAGCTGTGGGATCGGGGCACCACCAGTGCAGAACTTGCTCAGGAATGGCAGCAGGCAGGTGCGAGTGCATCTGCACGCACAGTGAGGCGAAGACTTAAGGAGGATAGCCTGGTGTCAAGAAGGGCAGCGAGGAAGCCACTTCTCTCCAGGAAAAACATCAGGGACAGACTGATATTCTGCAAAAGGTACAGGGATTGGACTGCTGAGGACTGGGGTAAAGTCATTTTCTCTGATGAATCCCCTTTCCAATTGTTTGGGGCATCCGGAAAACACCTTGTCCGGAGAAGACAAGGTGAGTGCTACCATCAGTCCTGTGTCATGCCAACAGTAAAGCATCCTGAGACCATTCATGTGTGGGGTTGCTTCTCAGCCAAGGGAGTGGGCTCACTCACAATTTGGCCTAAGAACACAGCCATGAATAAAGAATGGTACCAACACATCCTCCGAGAGCAACTTCTCCCAACCATCCAAGAACAGTTTGGTGACGAACAATGCCTTTTCCAGCATGATGGAGCACCTTGCCATAAGGCAAAAGTGATAACTAAGTGGCCAGGAAACTCCTCAGACCTTAATCCCTTTGAGAACACGAATTCTGACAAACTCCAAGCATTGATTATGCAAGAATGGGCTGTCAGTAGTCAGGATGTGGCCCAGAAGTTAATTGACAGCATGCCAGGGCGGATTGCAGAGGTCTTGAAAAAGAAGGGTCAACACTGCAAATATTGACTCTTTGCATAAACTTAATTTAATTGTCAATAAAAGCCTTTGACACTTATGGAATGCTTGTAATTATACTTCAGTATACCATAGTAACATCTGACAATTCTCATAACACTGAAGCAGCAAACTTTGTGAAGACCAATACTTGTGTCATTCTCAAAACTTTTGACCACGACTGTATGTATGCATGTATATCTCACATACATACACAAAACTATGTGGATACCTGCACGTTGAACATCTCATTCCAAAATCATGGCCATTAATATGGAGTTGGTCCCCCCTTTGCTGCTATAACAGCCTCCACTCTTCTGGGAAGGCTTTCCACTAGATGTTGGAACATCGCTGCGGGGACTTGCTTCCATTCAGCCACAAGAGCATTAGTGAGGTCAGGCACTGATTAGGCCTGGCTCGCAGACGGCGTTCCAATTCATCCCAAAGGTGTTCGATGGGGTTGAGGTCAGGGATCTGTGCAGGCCAGTCAAGTTCTTCCACACAGATCTCGACAAACCATTTCCGTATGGACTTCACTTTGTGCACGGGGGCATTGTCATGCTGAAACAGGAAAAGGCCTTCCCCCAACCTGTTGCCACAAAGTTCAAAGTACAGAATCGTCCAAAATGTCATTGTATGCTGTAGCGTTAAGATTTCCCTTCTCTGGAACTAAGGGGCCTAGCCAGAACCATGAAAAACAGCCCCAGACAGTTATTCCTCCTCCACCAAACTTTACAGTTGGCACTATGCAGTCGGGCAGGTAGCGTTCTCCTGGCATCAGCCAAACCCAGATTCGTCCATCTAGCAGAGCAGAAATTTGACAAACTGACTTGTTGGAATGGTGGCATCCTATGACAGTGTCACGTTGAAAGTCACTGAGCTCTTCAGTAAGGCCACTACTGCCAATGTTTGTTTATGAACACTGCATGGCTGTGTGCTCGATTTTATACACCTGTCAGCAACTGGGGTGGCTGAAATAGCCGAATCCACTAATTTGAAGGGGTGTCCACATAGCCCTCAGTATTTACTCTCTCATACACAGACCAAAAATATAAAAAACGCAACATGTAAAGTGTTGGTCCCATGTTTCATGAGCTGAAATAAAAGACCCCAGAAATGTTTCATATGCACACATTTGTTTACATCCCTGTTAGTGAGCATTTCTCATTTGCTAAGATAATCCTTCCACCTGACAGGAGTGGCATATCAAGAAGCTGATTAAATAGGTCCACCTTGTGCTGGGGACAATAAAAGGCCACTCTAAAATGTGCAGTTGTGTCACAACACAATGCCAGAGAAGTCTCACATTGAGGGAGCATGCAATTGGCATGCTGACTGCAGGAATGTCCACCAGAGCTGTTGCCAGAGAATGTAATGTTTATTTATCTACCATATGTCATTTTAGAGAATTTGGCAGTACAACCAACCAGCCTCACAACCGCAGACCATGTGTATGGCATTGTGTGGGCGATCGATTTGCTGATGTCAACGTTGTGAACAGAGTGCCCCATTGTGGCAGTGGGGTTATGGTATGGGCAGGCATAAGCAACGGACAAACAAAATTGCATGTTAAAATCAATGGCAATTTGAATGCACAAAAATACCATGAGGCCCATGTTGACCAACAGATGCATATCTGTATTTCCAGTCATGTGAAATCCATAGACTAGGGCCTAATTTATTTATTTCAATTGACTGATTTCCTCATATGAACTGTAACTCAGTAAAGTCAAATTGTTGCATTTATATTTTTGTTCTATATATTTAAAAAATAATCTTATGTTGAAGTAAAGAATATTGGCTGGTCTCATACAATAAGTTTTGTAGTGATTCCTATGTTGTTGATGTAAAGAATATGTGTTGGTCCGTGGTGTGTAATGAGGAGCAACCAGACGCTGCACTTGACACATTTACGTAATTGCTTATTCCAGTTACTAATAAGCACGCACCCATTAAGAAAATGACTAAAAACTTAAATCCCCTTTGATTGATGAGAAATTGAACAATTCTATGGTTGAGAGGGATGAGGCAAAAGATAAAGCAAATAAGTCTGGCAGCACAAGCGATTGGCAAATGCACTGCAAACTGAGAAACCATGTGACCAAACCATAAAGAAACTACAGTGCATTCGGAAAGTATTCAGACTCCTTGACTTTTTCCACATTTCGTTACATTACAGCCTTATTCTAAAATTTATTAAATTAAAACAATTCCTCAATCGACACACAATACCCCATAATGACTAAACGAACACAGGTTTAGGGGTTTGAATACTTTCCGAATGCAATGTATACTATGAAACAAAAATAAAATATAAAGAATGATAGTAAAAAGCTTTGGAGTACCTTAAATGAAATTGAGCGCAAAGGCCATCTGATTCATTCATTGAATCAGATGGCTCATTCATCACAAAACCAACTGATATTGCCAACTACTTTAATGATTATTTCATTGGCAAGATTAGCAAACTCAGGCATGACATGCCAGCAACAAACGCTGACACACATCCAAGTATATCTGACCAAAATGAAAGACAAGCATTGTACTTTTCATAAAGTAATTGAATTCCATGAAGTCAGTTTGGAAGAGGTGACAAAAATAATTGTCTATCAACAATGACAAGCCACCGGGGTCTGACAACCTGGATGGAAAAAATGTTAAGCCTACTAGAAAGTGTGTGCCCTCAGGCCTGGAGGGAAGCAAAAGTCATTCCGCTACCCAAGAATAGTAAATCCCCCTTTACTGGCTCAAATAGCTGACCAATCAGCCTGTTACCAAGTAAACTTTTGGAGAAAATGGTGTTTGAGCAGATACAATGCTATTTTACAGTAAACAAATTAAAACAGACTTTCAGCACACTTCTAGGGAAGGACATTCAACAAGCACAGCACTTACACAAATGACTGATTGGCTGAAAGAAATTGATGATAAAAAGACTGTGGGGGCTGTTTTGTTAGTCTTCAGTGCGGCATTTAACATTATCGATCATAGTCTGCTGCTGGAAAAAACTTGTGTTATGGCTTTACATCCCACTCCTACTCCTTGTGGATAAAGCGTTACCTGTCTAACAGAACAGAGGGTGTTCTTTAATGGAAGCCTCTCCAACATAATCCAGGTAGAATCAGGAATTCCCCAGGGCAGCGGTCTAGGCCCCTTACCTTTTTCAATCTTTACTAACGACATGCCACTGGCTTTGAGTAAGGCCAGTGTGTCTATGTATGCGGATGACTCAACACTATACACATCAGCTAATACAGCGACTGAAATGACTGCAACACTTAAAGAGCTGCAGTTGATTTCAGAATGGGTAGCAAGGAATAAGTTAATCCTAAATATTTCTAAAACTAAAAGCATTGTATTTGGGACAGATCATTCACTAAACCTCAACTAACTCTTGTAATGAATAAAATGGAAATTGATCAAGTTAACGTGACTAAACTGCTTGGAGTAACCCTGGATTGTAAACTGTCATGGTCAAAACATATTGATACAACAGTAGCTAAGATGGGGAGAAGTCTGTCCATAAAAGGTGCTGCTCTGCCTTAACACTATCAACAAGGCAGGTCCTACAGGTCCTAGTTGTCGCACCTGGACTACTGTTCAGTAGTGTGAAAATTACAATTGGCTCAGAACAGGGCATCACGGCTGGCCCTTAAATGTACACAGAGAGCTAACATTAACAATATGCATGTTAATCTCTCCTGGCTCAAAGTGGAGGAGAGATTGACTTCATCACTACTTGTTTTTGTAAGAGGTGACTGTACCAAGCTGTCTGTTTAAACTACTAGCACACAGCACGGACACCCATGCATACCACACAAGACATGCTAAAGGGCTCTTCAAAATACCTAAGTCCAGAACAGACTATGGGAGGCACACAGTACTACATAGAGCCATGACTACATGGAACTCTATTCTACATCAGGTAACTGATGCAAGCAGTAGAATCAGATTAAAAGAAAACAGGTAAAAATACACCTTATGAAACAGCGGGGACTATGAAGAGACAAAGGTACAGACAGACGCATACAAGCGCTAGCACACGCACTCTACACATACATTGTAATATTGTTGTATGGTGGTATTATAAATTGTATTGTAGATATGTAATGGTGTAATAATGTACTGTTTTATATTTATATATCCCTAATAAATACAAACATACAGTGCATTCGGAAAGTATTAAGACCCCTTCCATTTTGTTACATTACAGCCTTATTCTAAAATGGATTGAATAAATAAAAATCCCCACAAAACCCCATAATGACAAAGTGAAAACCGGTTTAGAAATGTCTGCAAATTAAAATCTAAAAACAGAAATAACTTATTTACAAAAGTATTCAGACCCTTAGCTATGAGACTCGAAATTGAACTCCGGTGCATCCCGTTTCCACTGACCATCCTTGAGATGCTTCTACAACTTGATTGGAGGAGTCCACCGGTGGTAAATTCTATTGATTGGACATGATTTGGAAAGGCACACCCCCGTCTATATAAAAGTCCCACAGTTGACAGTGCATGTCAGAGCAAAAACCAAGCCATGAGGTCGAAGGAATTATCCATAGAGCTCAGACAGGATTATGTCAAGGCACAGATCTGAGGAAAGGTACCAAAACATTTCTGCAGCATTGAAGGTCCCCAAGAACACAGTGGCCTCCATCATTCTTAAATGGAAGTTTGGAACCACCAAGACTCTTCCTAGAGCTGAGCAATCGGGGAGAAGGGCCTTGGTCAAGGAGGTGACCAAGAACCCGAAGGTCACTAACAGAGATCCAGAGTTCCTCTGTGGAGATGGGAGAACCTTCCAGATGGACAACCATCTATGCACCACTCCACTAATAAGGCCTTTACGGTAGAGTGGCCAGACGGAAGCCACTCCTCAGTAAAAAATGCACGACACCCGCTTGGAGTTTGCCAATAGGCACCTAAAGGACTCTCAGACCATGAGAAACAAGATTCTCTGGTCTGATGAAACCAAGATTGAACTCCTTGGCCTGAATGCCAAGCATCACGTCTGGAACAAACCTGGCACCATCCCTATGGTGAAGCATGGGGGTGGCAGCATCATGCTGTGGGGATGTTTTTCAGCAGCAGGGCCTGGGAGACTAGTCAGGATCGAGGGAAAGATGAAAGGAGCAAAGTACAGAGAGATCCTTGATGAAAACCTGCTCCAGAGCGCTCAGGACCTCAGACTGGGGCGAAGGTTTACCTTCCAACAGGACAACGACCCTAAGCACACAGCCAAGACAATGCTGGAGTGGCTTCGGGACAAGTCTCTGAATGTCCTTGATTGGCCCAGCCAGAGCCCCGACTTGAACCCGATCAAACATCTCTGGAGAGACCTGAAAATAGCTGTGCAGCGACGCTCCCCATCCAACCTGACAGAGCTTGAGAGGATCTGCAGAGAAGAATGGGAGAAACTCCCCAAATACAGGTGTGCCAAGCTTGAAGCATCATACCCAAGAAGACTCAAGGCTGTAATTGCTGCCAAAGGTCCTTCAACAAAGCAAAGGGTCTGAATACTTAAGTTAATATGATATTTCCGTTTTTTATTTTCTAAATAACCTGTTTTTGCTTTGTCATTATGAGGTATTGTCTGTAGATGGATTTAAAAAAAAAAAAAAAAGGCTGTAACGTAACAAAATGTGGAATGAGTCATGGGGTCTGAATACTTTCTGAACGCACCGTATGCCGCCCTTGTTTAATGTACAGTAGCCTATGAAGATGTGGCTTGATAGACTAGAGTAGAGTAATGATGTGTATCATGGACAATTGGTGCTTTTCAGTTCAGCGTATTAGGCAGCTAACTGCCTATAGCAGGAAACAGAGTTATCACTAAGCCACGTATATATATCACGCGACAGTTCAGATTACAATAAAACATAACATTTATTATCATTCATTAGAACTGTAAAAAGATAAATTGAGCTTTGGAAAGAAGTGACTTCGTAAATGAATAAGCTCTCTCAATGAACCAGCCTTAAATAATTGTTCATTTACATGTCGGACTTGGATTGTCCAACATCAGTTTGCTAATTTCTTCACTTTGTGGCTGCCTAGTATCCCCTTTCCACTGCCGTGGTGCCGAATTGCAGCAGGAATGGGGTCGGGAGGAATGGGGTCGGGAGGAATGGGGTCGGGTAGGCCACAGCTAGAAGAGCTCCATATTTTGTCAAATTAACGCGCAAAAAAAAAAAACGTTTCCTTTTAGCTAGCCCTAATCCCTTTCCTAACATTAACCTAATTCTCCAGACCTGCTGCATAAATTCTCCTACGCTGATATGAAAAGTCAAATCTGACACTAATTTGACATGGCTGAATCCCTTCTAGCCATGACCAGCCAGTCATGGGGTACGTAGAAAAGCTTTGTTTTGTTATTTATTAGGCCTAATTAAAAAACTGTTCATGCCTAGGCTAAATTAAATGAGAAAGACCTAGATTGTATTTAAAAACAGCTCTGTTTTGTTATTTATTAATTAAAAATGTTCATACAAAATGGCCTACAGGACAGGTAATTAGCAACTTATATTCTGAATTTTGTTTTATTACCGTGTAAGCAATGAATGAAGGAAAAGTGTGTCCCTGCTGAACATTTGTCCGCTATCCTGAGAGACGGGCTGAGAGCTAAGACAAATAGCAGTCTCTGCCTGTGTTGGGCCCTGTGTAGCTCAGTTGGTAGAGCATGGCGCTTGCAACGCCAGGGTTGTGGGTTTGTTTCCCACGGGGGGGCAGTATGAAAATGTATGCATTCACTAACTGTAAGTCGCTCTGCTAAATGAGCGTTTGCTAAATGACTAAAATGTCAATGTTAGATCAAGACCCAGATAACACATCTGATATTTTTTATGATATTAATTTATAGCAGGGATGAAGACGCAACAAGCAATGTTTTGCTTTTCAACAACCCCTGTCATCTTGGTATCAGAACATCGTTCTACTTTATTACAACTTTACATCCTACTAAGAATAATCCAAATGTGATTGAGCACCGTGGGGTGGACGCCCTAATGTGTTACGCACCCATATCCGACACACTCACTCTCACTAACATATCGTCACTTATGAAGGGCATGTTTGCTACCATTCACGCGACAGTAATACACTAAAAAAAAAAAAGTAGAGTAGAATTGCTGATGTAGTCGAGACGAAGATGATATCTACCAAGATGCTAAAGATGGATGTGTTTCCTTACCAGGGTGTCTGTTCGTAGAAGGTTGCAGCTTCTTCCTGGGCCACCTCTGGTGAGGGTACTCTCTCTTCCATCTCTTCCACATCCTCATCAGACTCTGAAACGGCAAGAACACGAATGAGTCCCACTTACAGCAGTTTTAGGGCTGAATGAAATACCCGTTCCATTTGAGTCATTTAGAAGATGTTTCTATATACACACACCTAAACTGTGAAGGGCATATTGTTCATAATAGTAGTGTTGACCCTATATGTATGAGTATGAGTAAAAAGCACTGCAATGGAGTTCAATAAGAGCAACACTTCTAACCATTATGTATTAGTCATGAGAAGTAAATGACATATGAAACAAAACCAGCCAACCATAAAGCAGCTTCCTTATCTGTAACACGCTCACCTTCAGGGGGTTCTGAGTCAGAATCCCCAAACACTTCGTCTTGGTAACGGAATACATCATTGTGAACGTAGAACTTGTTCGCTACAGTGCCCTGAAAGAAATGTAATTGAGTTTTCCCACAAAATTAACCCTTTAGCTGAACTGGACACTAATACATAAATGAAAAGTTTCAAGGACAATTGTTCATCTATACAGTTGAAAGGACCTACCTCAGGGGCCAGCACGAATGTCTGCATGAATTTGCGCATGGGCTGCATGTCGTTGGACAGCTCCCCCATCACTTGCACCACAACGCCCTCGTTCAAGGTCGCATGGGCGTCCACATGTCTGATCTTGGTGTGGCAGTCACGGAAGTTCAGCGCCAACACTTTTTTATGGATCTCCTATTTACATAAATAAAAGACCTTGATGAGAATCTCAAACGTAAGTGTTAGCCTTGCATCAGAAAGCCTAACTGACAATATATTACCCATCTTTAATAACATACTGATAGATAAGTGCAATAAATTAATGTGTGGATGTGTCGCATTGGATATTTTACAAAGGAAACATAATACTGCTTCAGTAAGGTTTCATTAAGTATTGCAAACATCATTTAGGAAAATGGTATTGCAGTACTCACCGACTGTCCGTAGACAGCTTCAACTGGTTTACCATTGTTGTCCAGACCTCCATGTACATAGGAGGAGTTCTTCCCATAAAACCTAAAACAAGTTGAAAATCAGTTATTTCTTTCTTAGTAGTAGAGGCATAGATAGTCCACTAATATGAAAGCAGATAAATCATGGAAAAGATACTGTTTGGGAAGAATTCTCTAGTACTGTACTGGCTTTACCTGTGCAGGTAGTCGGGTGCCTGGTTGAGTAGTGTGTAGTAGTGTACTGGCTTTACCTGTGCAGGTAGTCGGGTGCCTGGTTGAGTAGTGTGTAGTAGTGTACTGGCTTTACCTGTGCAGGTAGTCGGGTGCCTGGTTGAGTAGTGTGTAGTACTGTACTGGCTTTACCTGTGCAGGTAGTCGGGTGCCTGGTTGAGTAGTGTAGTACTGTACTGGCTTTACCTGTGCAGGTAGTCGGGTGCCTGGTTGAGTAGTGTGTAGTACTGTACTGGCTTTACCTGTGCAGGTAGTCGGGTGCCTGGTTGAGTAGTGTGTAGTAGTGTACTGGCTTTACCTGTGCAGGTAGTCGGGTGCCTGGTTGAGTAGTGTGTAGTAGTGTACTGGCTTTACCTGTGCAGGTAGTCGGGTGCCTGGTTGAGTAGTGTGTAGTAGTGTACTGGCTTTACCTGTGCAGGTAGTCGGGTGCCTGGTTGAGTAGTGTGTAGTACTGTACTGGCTTTACCTGTGCAGGTAGTCGGGCGCCTGGTTGAGTAGTGTGTGTACTGTACTGGCTTTACCTGTGCAGGTAGTCGGGCGCCTGGTTGAGTAGTGTGTAGTACTGTACTGGCTTTACCTGTGCAGGTAGTCGGGTGCCTGGTTGAGTAGTGTGTAGTACTGTACTGGCTTTACCTGTGCAGGTAGTCGGGTGCCTGGTTGAGTAGTGTGTAGTACTGTACTGGCTTTACCTGTGCAGGTAGTCGGGCGCCTGGTTGAGTAGTGTGTAGTACTGTACTGGCTTTACCTGTGCAGGTAGTCGGGTGCCTGGTTGAGTAGTGTGTAGTACTGTACTGGCTTTACCTGTGCAGGTAGTCGGGTGCCTGGTTGAGTAGTGTGTAGTACTGTACTGGCTTTACCTGTGCAGGTAGTCGGGTGCCTGGTTGAGTAGTGTGTAGTACTGTACTGGCTTTACCTGTGCAGGGTAGTCGGGCGCCTGGTTGAGTAGTGTGTAGTACTGTACTGGCTTTACCTGTGCAGGTAGTCGGGCGCCTGGTTGAGTAGTGTGTAGTACTGTACTGGCTTTACCTGTGCAGGTAGTCGGGCGCCTGGTTGAGTAGTGTGTAGTACTGTACTGGCTTTACCTGTGCAGGTAGTCGGGTGCCTGGTTGAGTAGTGTGTAGTACTGTACTGGCTTTACCTGTGCAGGTAGTCGGGTTGCCTGGTTGAGTAGTGTGTAGTACTGTACTGGCTTTACCTGTGCAGGTAGTCGGGTGCCTGGTTGAGTAGTGTGTAGTACTGTACTGGCTTTACCTGTGCAGGTAGTCGGGTGCCTGGTTGAGTAGTGTGTAGTACTGTACTGGCTTTACCTGTGCAGGTAGTCGGGTGCCTGGTTGAGTAGTGTGTAGTACTGTACTGGCTTTACCTGTGCAGGTAGTCGGGCGCCTGGTTGAGTAGTGTGTAGTACTGTACTGGCTTTACCTGTGCAGGTAGTCGGGTGCCTGGTTGAGTAGTGTGTAGTACTGTACTGGCTTTACCTGTGCAGGTAGTCGGGTGCCTGGTTGAGTAGTGTGTAGTACTGTACTGGCTTTACCTGTGCAGGTAGTCGGGTGCCTGGTTGAGTAGTGTGTAGTACTGTACTGGCTTTACCTGTGCAGGTAGTCGGGTGCCTGGTTGAGTAGTGTGTAGTACTGTACTGGCTTTACCTGTGCAGGTAGTCGGGTGCCTGGTTGAGTAGTGTGTAGTACTGTACTGGCTTTACCTGTGCAGGTAGTCGGGTGCCTGGTTGAGTAGTGTGTAGTACTGTACTGGCTTTACCTGTGCAGGTAGTCGGGTGCCTGGTTGAGTAGTGTGTAGTACTGTACTGGCTTTACCTGTGCAGGTAGTCGGGTGCCTGGTTGAGTAGTGTGTAGTACTGTACCTGGCTTTACCTGTGCAGGTAGTCGGGCGCCTGGTTGAGTAGTGTGTAGTACTGTACTGGCTTTACCTGTGCAGGTAGTCGGTGCCTGGTTGAGTAGTGTGTAGTACTGTACTGGCTTTACCTGTGCAGGTAGTCGGGTGCCTGGTTGAGTAGTGTGTAGTACTGTACTGGCTTTACCTGTGCAGGTAGTCGGGCGCCTGGTTGAGTAGTGTGTAGTACTGTACTGGCTTTACCTGTGCAGGTAGTCGGGTGCCTGGTTGAGTAGTGTGTAGTACTGTACTGGCTTTACCTGTGCAGGTAGTCGGGTGCCTGGTTGAGTAGTGTGTAGTACTGTACTGGCTTTACCTGTGCAGGTAGTCGGGTGCCTGGTTGAGTAGTGTGTAGTACTGTACTGGCTTTACCTGTGCAGGTAGTCGGGTGCCTGGTTGAGTAGTGTGTAGTACTGTACTGGCTTTACCTGTGCAGGTAGTCGGGTGCCTGGTTGAGTAGTGTGTAGTACTGTACTGGCTTTACCTGTGCAGGTAGTCGGGTGCCTGGTTGAGTAGTGTGTAGTACTGTACTGGCTTTACCTGTGCAGGTAGTCGGGTGCCTGGTTGAGTAGTGTGTAGTACTGTACTGGCTTTACCTGTGCAGGTAGTCGGGTGCCTGGTTGAGTAGTGTGTAGTACTGTACTGGCTTTACCTGTGCAGGTAGTCGGGTGCCTGGTTGAGTAGTGTGTAGTACTGTACTGGCTTTACCTGTGCAGGTAGTCGGGTGCCTGGTTGAGTAGTGTGTAGTACTGTCGGACAAACTCCCGCCCGACGAGCTGGGCACTTGGCTTCTCCATCACCATTTCTTTGGTCAGCTGGAGAGAACTGAAACAGGGACAAGGTGGTGTGGTTGTCATGGTGTGGATCATTTGACTGGATGTGGATAATGGAGTCTGATCTCAAATGAAATTGTATAGGTCGCGCATACACATGATCAGCGACTGTTCTGGTCACCATCCGTTTGTGTTCTGCCCGAAAACTCTGCTAGCCTAATATTACAGCTACATTACATGACCAAAAGTATGTGGACACCTGCTCGTTGAACATCTCATTCCAAAATCATGGGCATTAATATGGAGTTGGTCCCCCCCTTTGCTGCTATAACAGCCTCCATACTTCTGGGAAGGCTTTCCACTAGATGTTGGAACATTGCTGTGGGGACTTGCTTCCATTCAGCCACAAGAGCATTAGTGAGGTCGGGCACGGATGTTGGGAGATTAGGCCTGGCTCGCAGTCTGCGTTCCAATTCATCCCAAAGGTGTTTGATGGGGTTGAGGTCAGGGATCTGTGCAGGCCAGTCAAGTTCTTCCACACAGATCGACAAACCATTTCTGTATGGACCTTGCATTGTCATGCTGAAACAGGAAGGGGCCTTCCCCAAACTGTTGCCACAAAGTTCGAAGCACAGAATCGTCTAGTGTCATTGTATGCTGTAGCGTTAAGATTTTCCTTCACTGGAACTAAGGGGCCTAGCCCAAATCATGAAAAACAGTCCCAGACCATTATTCCTCCTCCACCAAACTTTACAGTTGGCACTATGCAGTCGGGCAGGTAGCGTTCTCCTGGCATCAGTCAAACCCAAATGCGTCAGTCGGACTGCCAGATGGTGACGCGTGATTCATCACTCCAGAGAACGCGTTTCCACTGCTCCAAAGTCCAATGGCGGCGAGCTTTACACCACTCCAGCCAACGCTCGGCATTGCGCATGGTGATCTTAGTTTTGTGTGCAGCTGCTCAGCCATGGAAGCTCCTGACGAACAGTTATTGTGCTGACGTTGCTTCCAGAGGCAGTTTGGAACTCTGTAGTGAGTGTTGCAACCGAAGACATACAATTTTATGTGTTACATGCTTTAGTGGTCCCGGTCTGTGAGCTTGTGTAGCCTACCACTTCTGAGCCGTTGCTACTCCTAGATGTTTCCACTTCACAATTACAGCACTTTCAGTTGGAGCAGGTCTAGCAGGACAGAAATTTGACAAAACTGACTTGGTGGCATCCAACGATGGTGTGCTCTTCAGTAAGGCCATTCTACTGCCAATGTTTGTCTATGGAGATTGCATGGCTGTGTGCTCGATTGTATACACCGGTCAGCAACGGGTGTGGCTGAAATAGCCGAATCCACTAATTTGAAGGGGTGATCACATGCGTGCGTACATTTTAGTCATTTAGCAGACACTCTTATCCAGAGCGACTTACAGGAGCAATTAGGGTTAAGTGCCTTGCTTAAGGGCACATCGACAGATTTTTCACCTAGTCGGCTCGGGGATTAGAACCAGCAACCTTTCGGTTACTGGCACAAAGCTCTTACCCACTAAGCTACCTGCTGCCCTCTCTCGCACACACATATATATATATATATATATCCATCCAATCATGGAGACAAATGCAATCAGAGATGACGTTACAAGAGCAAAAATTATTTGCATTCCAGCTAGTCTGTGGATAACTAGCTAGCTACAAATCTAGTCAATTCAACCCATAATAGGTTTCAGTTCATAGTAGTATAAAAATTCATTGTGGGAGACAAGTGGTTCGCCCAGACCCACCCACCTAGCTAAGCCGATTACCTAACGTTAGTTAGCTAAATTAGCTTCTAGGGTCTATGCCCACAAAAGGCCGAGTTACAACCCACAGGTCACGCCATGGATAGAAGCTGGCCATTCAACTGTATCCTATTAGCCAATCAACTGACAGCTGGAATTAGCTAGCTAACTACGATATATGTTTTAAGAACCAGCACGTGCTGCAAATAGAATGCTGCTGGCTAACTAGCTAATTTCCTAGCCTAGCAACGGCTACTTTCTCCGCTCAGTTTATTTAGCTAACTAGTGAGCAGTCGACTTAATCTTCGACATCAAACTAATAGTATTTTTTAACATTTCAACAAAAGAGGCGTTTATGGTAAGACAAACAAACACCGCTAACGGGGCAACCATGGCTCGCTAGCCGTTCCATTAGCTAGTTAGCTAAAGTCAGGAAAGGCCATTCTTTCAACCATCGGATTAGCTGACAATTTAGACAGTCAACTCCGGCATTTGCCGACTGATTTAAGCCACATCATCCGATTCAATGTCATTCGTGGCACATTGAATAAATGAAGACAAGAATGTACTAGATAGCTAGGTACGTTAGTTAACTGGTTAGCACAACTCTAAGAAGGATTTAAGCTTTATCATGCGAACTAGCGTTAAACACCATAAAATTACGAGTATTACAGCAGCGGATATTTATTCAATAATGCCACACAGGGTATTATACTTACCAGGAGGCAATTGTTAAAATAGTTGATAATAAAAAGTGATTTCACTGAATCACCTCCGCTCTGCCAGGCGGTAGCTAGAAAGATTGTTCTAGCAGGACACCGCACAACGTGTTCGGCTGCTGTTTTACCGGTCTCAACCGTGAGACATGGACAACCTATCTTGAATTTCCACTCGAGATATACGAACCAATTAATTTACGGCGAGAGGAAATATGTCACCAATCAAATGTTTGTATTCTAAGCAGCTTAGTCTACAACCAATTGTTGTGGAGTATGTGTTTACCTGTCATTCTAAATGTAGCCAATAGGAGACGAGTGTGGTGGATTCCGATTATGGGTATGCTTGGTAAAAAATCTTACGGAGCAGCACACGGGATCATGCCCGATCGAAATTGATGGGGATGTTTTTCACTGCACTTGGTTTAGCTCTCCCAGCACACATTTTTTTGTGTATTTATTTAACCTATATTTTAAAAGGAAGTTGTGCTGAGACCATGGTCTATTTCACAGATGAGCCCTGTATACACATCAATACCAGTGGCAGTCAGTGCCGTTTAAAATGAGGGAGGACGATTTTTTAGGGGGGAGCATGGCCTTATATCTATTACAGCATTTTGGATGACTGTCATTCATATTCCATTCACCCAGTTCAATGTAACATCGATAGCAGTGGAGGCTCCTCAGAGGAGGAAGGGGAGGAACATCCTCCTCAGTGAAATGTCATAAAAATTAAAATAGTGAAACACTAAAAAAGTTATCCTTTTTAGATAAAACTATACTAAATATATTAATATGTCACCAAATAATTGATTAAAACACACTGTTTTGCAATGAAGGTCTACAGTAGCCTCAACAGCACTCTGTAGGGTAGCACCATGGTGTAGCCGGAGGACAGTTAGCTTCTGCCCTCCTCTGGGTACATAGACTTCAATACAAAACCTAGGAGGCTCGTAGGCCTCACCCCCTTCCATAGACCTACATGGTAAATATGACCACTTCCGGAGGACGACCTCCAACCAATCAAAGCTCTTGCAGTATGAACTGACATGTTGTCCATCCAAATCACAGGATTAGGATCAGGGGATTAACCTAGTGTGTTGTAATAATAATAATAATAATATGCCATTTAGCAGAGGCTTTTATCCAAAGCGACTTACAGTCATGCATGCATACATTTTTGTCTTGTATTGGGGTTGTGCCGCAGAGTATTATGGGGGGGTTCTATGTGTTGAGAAGCTTGGTGAGTTGGTGACATTATTGGATAGAGATTGAAAAGTGATAGTTGAGCATTTTTTGGATATTATTCCACTCAAATTAGTTTCAAATTACAGGAGACGGAGGAGGTAGATTATAAATCGTTTTCTTGGTTTTAGAACTTTATTTTTGTGTCCAGTTAGTGCAATGTATTTATCTTTGCCTTTCTAACTTCAGTAGCAAGTAGCAGTAAATAGCTAGACAGCTAGCTACCAGCTCCAGTGTGCAGTTTTCGCCACCAAAGCTACCGCAAATTTTGTTGACTTTTTGTTGAAGAACCCCTTTCATTCACTGGGGTACACGGAAAAGGTGCGAATTAAAACCGAGGGTCGACCTCTGCCTGAGAACTGTTTCATGAAGAAGGATGAAGCAGTGGCGCAGTGGTCTGCATTGCAGTGCTAGCTGTGCCACTAGAGATCCTGGGGCGGCGCACAATTGGCCCAAGGTCGTCCAGGGTAGGGGAGGGAATGGCCGGCAGGGATGTAGCTCAGTTGGTAGAGCATGGCGTTTGCAACCCCAGGGTTGTGGGTTCGATTCCCAAGGGGGGCCAGTATGAAAAATATAAAATAATGTATGCACTCACTAACTGTAAATCGCTCTGGATAAGAGCTTCTGCTAAATGACTAAAAAATGTTTTTTGTTTTTTTAAATGTTCAATACCAATTGGTATCAAAAGTATAGCTGGTTAACAGGGAGCCTTTCATCAAGCCGCCTGTATTTTTGGAAAGTCTGAGCCTTGGGCGAAAGAGGGGTACAAAGACCTGAAGAACATCGATCGTTCAGCTAAACGGAAAAACAAAAGCAGGGAGCATATAAATATAAATGCCCACATCAGATTCAAGCTTCTGGGAAAAAGCTGCATCGATCATGACGAAGGTCTGCGTATTCAAACTGCGCAACACAACGAGAAAGTAGGAAGAAACAGGGATGTTCTCGAGCGGTTTAGAGGACACGACGAGAGGGAAAGTTCCGCTAACAAGTGCAACTACAAGGAGCTTGCAGTGGTAATTGCACGTTACGATGCTTTACTTGCTGAACATATGGAACGTTCTACTGTTTTGATAGCATCCATTGCATCATCCATAGTCCTTTAAAAGTTAGATTAAAGAGAGAGGTTGACGCAGCGCATTTTGTCGTGCGCGCTCAAGTAGGCTTTCCACTTTCCTCTGGTATCTATTTAGGAAAGATGATAACACATAATCACTCCGGACAGACACAAGCAAAAACTCATGGCATAAATGTTGCAGCAGCCCAGGCTACACCTAAACATTAGAGTTCTGACATGCTGTATGGGATGAAAACGAGACTATTTTTCAGTCTGATCAACTGTAGGCTACTAATAAGAGCAGCTGCATACAGCCTATGCGCCCTGTCCATCTGGTCAGGTTAACTAATTGGTAACGTTGTGTATTTATAGTCCATCTGTGTGTCAGGAGAAGATGTGAATGTGATCAAATTTGGTTTATATTCAAAATTGGTCTAGGCTGCCTATTCGTTTTCTATCCAAAATTATTAACTGGAATTAATCAATCAATATAATAGTTTATAATTATTTATAAGGCCTACAGTTGCATAGGGCTTTATGATGCAAACATGCATAATGCAAGCTCAGCCCTGTGAGTTCTATTGTCTATCAGTTTTTGTCTCTGTGTCTGGGTAGAGGAAATCCCCCTCCTAATCTAGGTATAAGGTTGCTGCAGTTTGATAGGGTTTACAAATCCCCCCCAGAAGTTTTTTCCACGTTTAAAAAAAAACCCCATGTGACCTGATTAGGTAAAACTGGTCCCATTATAGCCCTTATAAAACCTTTTTACAACTGATTAATCACTGACATACCTTATAGGGTCCAGAGTTTTCCTGGTTAGGTTAACAGATAAGGAAAAACTGGGCCCCAGGGGGTAAATATTCCCCCACACACACACTCTGGGACCTCTGGTGCCACCATTCTGCTTGCAGTTGTCAGTTATCATCAGGAATGGGGCTGATCAGGGCTTTATTCAGGAACGTTTCTTGGGCTACTTTGATGTGTCAAGTGGGCGAGATGCGCAGTCTGTGTTTAACTTCATGGATAAACTTATTGTTCAAACCTACAATGGCGCAGCTGTAATGGAATGTATCTGCTATTTGTATTTTACAGCTAAGTCCCCTCCTGTTCCCTGATTTAAGAGGTGATGACCACTCCACTACCATTGTCAACTCTCTCCTGACATGAACTGAAGCCATGTTTCATGTGCCCCGCTCATCCACTGGCACATGGAACGTTTCCTCTCCAGGCACTGTGAGTACCCCTATCAATCTTCTCTCATTACTGTATGTAGAGTCAATCACATACAAAACACAATGACATTATTACACATCAATGATATTACTCCTTGCTTGGACTAACTCATTCTTAGCTCTTTTGTCTAACTGTGTAGTGTGTTGTGTTATTGTTTTTTGTCCTCCCAGTCAAATCCTTTCCTGCACTGAAGTCAAGCCTCTGAACACCTCAACTCATGCCTCAGACCCTCATTCAATCACCCTCTCATTCCCATTACCCATAATATTGTACTATAAATGTCTTTATTAAATGCTTTAGGTTACAATAATTACTCTTTGATGATCTTTGAAACACACTTTAACAGGACCGAGTTTTGATAAACTTGATCTAGGGTATAATCATTAGTCCAACAGTTGCAAACAAGAGTTTCTATTGGACAAATTCAGGTATGTTTATCCCCATTACGTTCCGTTTGCTTCCGTTTAAGAAATGTTTTTCAACAGAATCAGCGGAATGAATACACCCCTGATCACACGCAAACACAGTTCACTTTCATAGCAGCCTTTGATCGTTGTATAATTTCTTCTCGCATCTACGTGCTCTCCTCCTCTCACCGTTTTCCTTCGCTTGTGGACTTCAGTGCACAACACATCAGCTGTCTGTGACCAGGTGAAAAAACCTTTCCAAGCCAAACCTTCATATCATAACTGCTACATACAACCTACATCGTTGTCACCATATTAGCTAAAGTAACGTCATAGTCAGCATAGCTAATAGAACTAACGTGTTAGTAAACCCGCTACGATCATGCAGTACAGTGTACAGTCGGTAAGCAGTTTAGCAGTTACACCGGCAGGACCTGGTGGCAATCAATTTGTAAAATCAAAAGCTTACCTTGACTTGGAAGAATTCCAGTGTTGGATAGTCATAGCCAGCTAGCTAACATAGCATCTCTCTGTTTGAGCCGGGTGTTTGAGTAGGCTATAGAGAGAAGCTAAACTAGCTAGCTGCATTTGCTAGCTAAGTAAGTGAAAGTGAAAAAAAATGACGAAATATAGCTCTCTCTCTCTCTCTCTCTCTGTCTGTCTCTCTCTGTCTGTCTCTCTCTGTCTGTCTCTCTCTCTCTGTCTGTCTCTCTCTCGCTCCTCCTTCATTTTTGAAGAAATTCATTTGTTCAAAACTGTTCGACTATTGTCTTTCTCTCTCTTTGAGTCATTTACTCACCACATTTTATGCACTGCAGTGCTAGCTAGCTGTAGCTTATTATTTCAGTACTAAATTCATTCTCTGATCCTTTGATTGGGTGGACAACATGTCAGTTCATCAAATCAAAATCACATTTTATTTGTCACATGTGCCGAAAACAACATGTGTAGACCTTACCGGAAATGCTTACTTACATGCGCTTAACCAACAATGCACTTCAAGAAATAGAGTTAAGAAAATATTTACTAAATAGACTAAAGTAAAAAATAAAATAAAAAGTAACACATGCTGCAAGAGCTCTGATAGGTTGGAGGATGTCTTCCGGAAGTTGTCATAATTTGTTACTATGGAAGGGGGTGAGAACCATGAGCCTCATAGGTTTTATATTGAAGTCAACGTACCCAGAGGAGGACAGAAGCTAGCTGTCCACCGGCTACACCATGGTGCTACCCTACAGAGTGCTGTTGAGGCTACTGTAGACCTTCATTGCACAACAGTGTGTTTTAATCAATTATTTGGTGACATATTAATATATTTTGTATAGTTTTACCTAAAAAGGATAACTTTTTCAATGTTTCACTATTTTTATTTTAATGAAATTCACTGAGGAGGATGGTCCTCCCCTTCCTCCACTGATCAATACACATCAAACACATCAATAGGTTATACATATCGATATATACATTTTACATTTTAGTCATTTAGCAGAAGCTCTTATCCAGAGTGACTTACAGTTAGTGCATTCATCTTAAGATAGCTAGGTGGGACAACCCCATACCACAGTCATAGTAAGTACATTTTCCCCCAAAAGAAGTAGCAATCAGCAAAGTCAGAGATAGTAAGGGGGAAAAAAAGTCAAGTGCGAATGTACGTTCATTAAAATATTTTTTTCTTTGGGGGGTCGGGGTGAGGAGGGGGAGCGCTGTGGGAGTATTTAAGATACTCTTTGAAGAGGTAGGGTTTCAGATGCTCCCCCTGCGCGAAGGGAGCATGAACCTGCAGGAGCGAATCACTGCTTTGATGTTTACAGAGAACGACAGGGTGTTGTCCATGGTCACGCCAAGGTTCTTTGCACTCTGGGAGGAGGACACCATGGAGTTGTCAATCATGATGGAGAGGTCTTGGCGCGGGCAGGACTTCCCCGGGAGGACGAGAAGCTCTATTTTGTCGAGGTTGAGCTTGAGGTGGTGGGCCGACATCCAAACTGAGATATCTGCCAGGCACACAGAGATATGTGTCCCCACCTGGGCATAGCCGCGGCAACCCCCAAACTACTTCCCGCGGCTATGCACCTGGGTGTCAGAAGGTGGGAAGGAGAAAAGTAGTTGAGTGTCATCCGCATAGCAATGATAGGAGAAACCATGTGAGGATATGACAGAGCAGAGTGACTTGGTGTATAAAGAGAAGAGGAGAGGGCCTAGAACTGATCCCTGGGGGACACCAGTAGTGAGAGTACATGGTGCAGACACAGATCCTCTCCACGTCACCTGGTAGGAGCAGCCTGCCAGGTAGGATGCAATCCAAGAGTGTGCAGAGCCTGAGACGCCCAGCCCTGAGAGGGTGGAGAGGAGGATCTGACAGTTCACCAGTGTCGAAGTCAGCGGATAGATCTAGGAGGATGAGAACTGAGGAGAGAGAGTCAGCTTTGGCAGTGCGGAGAGCCTCTGTGACACAGAGAAGAGCAGTCTCATCAATATTCACATCAATATACGAAAAGCAAAACACAATCATAGAAAACAAACACATTCTTCAGTAAAAAGGTCCTCAATCAGCCTTCTGAATTGCGCTAGAGGCACCAAGTCATCCAATTGTAGAGAGCCTTGGAGATCATTCTACAAGTAAGGTGCAAAAAAAACCTAAAAGCAGATTTACCTCTCAGTGGACATCAAAGGGATCTCCAAGGTTAGCCATCCCTGAGACCAGGTCTGGTATCTCGTACGTCTGTAACAAATAAGGTACAGTCGTGGTCAAAAGTTTTGAGAATGACACAAATATTAATTTTCACAAAGTCTGCTGCCTCAGTTTTTATGATGGCAATTTGCATATACTCCAGAATGTTATGAAGAGTGATCAGTCCCTCTTTGCTATGAAAATGAACTTAATCCCCCAAAAAACATTTCCACTGCATTTCAGCCCTGCCACAAAAGGACCAGCTGACATCATGTCAGTGATTACCTCGTTAACACAGGTGAGAGTGTTGATGAGGACAAGGCTGGAGATCACTCTGTCATGCTGATTGAGTTAGAATAACAGACTGGAAGCTTTAAAAGGAGGGTTGTTGGGTTCTATTTTTCTCATAATTGGATCTGTATGTGATGAATAACTTAGAAGGAATGCATTAATGATGACCATGGGTGTACTATACTGATATAAATTGTTTCACATAACAGGCTGTGATTCATGTGAGGAACGTTAGGGGCTAGGATGAGATAAAACTTGTATTTCCTATAGATAAGACTTGTATTTCTCACAGATACGAACACTGCTTCTTTGTGATCTGTGAACCTTCCAAGGACATGGGTACTGCAAAAAAGTGCTAACTCCACAGGTTGTTATGATAAACTTATGCCTGGCAACAGAGTGCAACAAATGGAGCGCCGAGGGGTTGGGACCAACCCGTGCGCCAACGGATTGGCTGAGTAAAGTCTAAACCACACTCAGTCCTTTACTCTGATTGGCCAACAGAAGAGGTGGGAACTCTCTGTCAGAGTATTTGAGAAATAACCTGTAAACAATGGTTTAGTTCTCTGAGTGCCCTGCGAGGTATTTCAGTGGACCCGTATATACGAACCTTCATACTTATCATACATACATTTAGCATATAATAAATTAAGCTTAGATTGAAGATCTCTTGATTCTTATTCCAATACCAGATTTGAATTACGCAATTTCTAACAGGGTGGTGCTTGAAATCATTGTTCTTCCTCTGTTAACCATGGTTACCTGCAAGGAAACACGTGCCATCATCATTGCTTTGCACAAAAAGGGCTTCACAGGCAAGGATATTGCTGCTAGTAAGATTGCACCTAAATCAACCATTTATCGGATCATCAAGAACTTCAAGGAGAGAGGTTCAATTGTTGTGAAGAAGGCTTCAGGGCGCCCAAGAAAGTCCAGCAAGCACCAGGAACGTCTCCTAAAGTTGATTCAGCTGCGGGATCGGGGCACCACCAGTGCAGAGCTTGCTCAGGAATGGCAGCAGGCAGGTGTGAGTGCATCTGCACGCACAGTGAGGCAAAGACTTTTGGAGGATGGCCTGGTGTCAAGAAGGGCAGCTAGGAAGCCACTTCTCTCCAGGAAAAACATCAGGAACAGACTGATATTCTGCAAAAGGTACAGGATTGGACTGCTGAGGACTAGGGTAAAGTCATTTTCTCTGATGAATCCCCTTTCCAATTGTTTGGGGCATCCGGAAAAAAGCTTGTCCGGAGAAGACAAGGTGAGCGCTACCATCAGTCCTGTGTCATGCCAACAGTAAAGCATCCTGAGACCATTCATGTGTGGGGTTGCTTCTTAGCCAAGGGAGTGGGCTCACTCACAATTTGGCCTAAGAACACAGCCATGAATAAAGAATGGTACCAACACATCCTCCGAGAGCAACTTCTCCCAACCATCCAAGAACAGTTTTGTGACGAACAATGCCTTTTCCAGCATGATGGAGCACCTTGCCATAAGGCAAAAGTGATAGCTAAGTGGCTCGGGGAACAAAACATTGACATTTTGGGTCCATGGCCAAGAAACTCCCCAGACCTTAATCCCATTGAGAACTTGTGGTCAATCCTCAAGAGGCAGGTGGACAAACAAAAACCCACAAATTCTAACAAATTCCAAGCATTGATTATGCAAGAATGGGCTGCCATCAGTCAGGATGTGGCCCAGAAGTTAATTGACAGCATGCCAGGGCGGATTGCAGAGGTCTTGAAAAAGAAGGGTCAACACTGCAAATATTGACTCTTTGCATAAACTTAATGTAATTGTCATTAAAAGCCTTTGACACTTATGGAATGCTTGTAATTATACTTCAGTATACCATAGTAACATCTGACAAAAATATCTAAAAACACTGAAGCAGCAAACTTTGTGAAGACCAATACTTGTGTCATTCTCAAAACTTTTGACCACGACTGTACAGTGGGAGTTTATGCAGGAGGGCTTTATAAACAAAAAAAAGTGCAATGTATCTATCTACAAGACTTCAAAGAGGGCCAGGCTACTTTCTTATACAGAATGCAGCAATGTGTCCTGAACCCATTCAGTCATTGACTGAAGCCATCACCAGTAATAAAGCATAGTGTGCTAAGATAAACTGTGTCCAATGACTTAAATACAGTGACAGCTGCACCCGGTGGACACTGTTCTTTTTCAGCACCAATGGAATGAACCCCAAAACTGAAACTTCTGTCCCAACCGGTGCGACAGGCGAGTTAAATCAAGCGTACCTATACATTCTAGAGAAGTTATGCATTCATCCACTGGGCGGCGGCACAAATCCACCCAGACCTCTTCGTGTCACATGGCGTAACACATCTCTGTAAACCGCCCTCTAATGATTTCCATGTGCCATATATTTCTCAACTGTGCTGTGACGTTTCACATAACGTAAATTCTGAACCTGTCTAATCGAATAGTATCTACAGATTGTAAGTTAAAGATAAACATTTTTACTAAAAGTATTATTATGTTGTTGATTGATTGAATATGGCTTTCCAAATCTCACAACAGTGCTATTTGTAGGGTTAATTGTGGATACATTTTGTGATTTTTCAGCCATTCCTGAACCTGTGATCTGAAACAAGCTACATAGGGGCAATACCAAAATTAGTGATCTAATGATTCTGTCTCTGTGGTAGCAAAATATGCAGAACTGAGATAGTTATACAGTGCCTTGCAAAAGTATTCATTCCCCTTGGCGTTTTTCCTATTCTGTTGCATTACAACCTGTAATTTAAATGGATTTTTATTTGGATTTCATGTAATGGACATACACAAAATCATCCAAATTGGTGAAGTGTAATTAAAAAAATAACTTGTTTCAAAAAATTCGAACAAAATAAATAACGGAAAAGTGGTGCGTGCATATGTATTCACCCCCTTCGCTATGAAGCCCCTAAATAAGATCTGGTGCAGCCAATTACCTTCAGAAGTCACATACAGTGGGGGAAAAAAGTATTTAGTCAGCCACCAATTGTGCAAGTTCTCCCACTTAAAAAGATGAGAGAGGCCTGTAATTTTCATCATAGGTACACGTCAACTATGACAGACAAAATGAGAAAAAAAAATCCAGAAAATCACATTGTAGGATTTTGAGTGATTTTATTTGCAAATTATGGTGGAAAATAAGTATTTGGTCAATAACAAAAGTTTCTCAATACTTTGTTATATACCCTTTGTTGGCAATGACACAGGTCAAACGTTTTCTGTAAGTCTTCAAAAGGTTTTCACACACTGTTGCTGGTATTTTGGCCCATTCCTCCATGCAGAGCAGTGATGTTTGGGGGCTGTCGCTGGGCAACACGGACTTTCCACTCCCTCCAAAGATTTTCTATGGGGTTGAGATCTGGAGACTGGCTAGGCCACTCCAGGACCTTGAAATGCTTCTTACGAAGCCACTCCTTCGTTGCCCGGGCGGTGTGTTTGGGATCATTGTCATGCTGAAAGACCCAGCCACGTTTCATCTTCAATGCCCTTGCTGATGGAAGGAGGTTTTCACTCAAAATCTCACGATACATGGCCCCATTCATTCGTCCTGGTCCCTTTGCAGAAAAACAGCCCCAAAGCATGATGTTTCCACCCCCATGCTTCACAGTAGGTATGGTGTTCTTTGGATGCAACTCAGCATTCTTTGTCCTCCAAACACGAAGAGTTGAGTTTTTATCAAAAAGTTATATTTTGGTTTCATCTGACCATATGACATTCTCCCAATCCTCTTCTGGATCATCCAAATGCACTCTAGCAAACTTCAGACGGGCCTGGACATGTACTGGCTTAAGCAGGGGGACACGTCTGGCACTGCAGGATTTGAGTCCCTGGCGGCGTAGTGTGTTACTGATGGTAGGCTTTGTTACTTTGGTCCCAGCTCTCTGCAGGTCATTCACTAGGTCCCCCCGTGTGCTTCTGGGATTTTTGCTCTTGTGATCATTTTGACCCCACGGGGTGAGATCTTGAGTGGAGCCCCAGATCGAGGGAGATTATCAGTGGTCTTGTATGTCTTCCATTTCCTAATAATTGCTCCCACAGTTGATTTCTTCAAACCAAGCTGCTTACCTATTGCAGATTCAGTCTTCCCAGCCTGGTGCAGGTCTACAATTTTGTTTCTGGTGTCCTTTGACAGCTCTTTGGTCTTGGCCATAGTGGAGTTTGGAGTGTGACTGTTTGAGGTTGTGGACAGGTGTCTTTTATACTGATAACAAGTTCAAACAGGTGCCATTAATACAGGTAACGAGTGGAGGACAGAGGAGCCTCTTAAAGAAGAAGTTACAGGTCTGTGAGAGCCAGAAATCTTGCTTGTTTGTAGGTGACCAAATACTTATTTTCCACCATAATTTGCAAATAAATTCATAAAAAATCCTGCAATGTGATTTTCTGGAATGGGCCATCTGTGTAAAGGAAAGAATGAATGGGGCCATGTATCGTGAGATTTTGAGTGAAAACCTCCTTCCATCAGCAAGGGCATTGAAGATGAAACGTGGCTGGGACTTTCAGCATGACAATGATCCCAAACACACCGCCCGGGCAACGAAGGAGTGGCTTCGTAAGAAGCATTTCAAGGTCCTGGAGTGGCCTAGCCAGTCTCCAGATCTCAACCCCATAGAAAATCTTTGGAGGGAGTGGAAAGTCCGTGTTGCCCAGCGACAGCCCCCAAACATCACTGCTCTGCATGGAGGAATGGGCCAAAATACCAGCAACAGTGTGTGAAAACCTTTTGAAGACTTACAGAAAACGTTTGACCTGTGTCATTGCCAACAAAGGGTATATAACAAAGTATTGAGAAACTTTTGTTATTGACCAAATACTTATTTTCCACCATAATTTGCAAATAAAATCACTCAAAATCCTACAATGTGATTTTCTGGATTTTTTTTCTCATTTTGTCTGTCATAGTTGACGTGTACCTATGATGAAAATTACAGGCCTCTCTCATCTTTTTAAGTGGGAGAACTTGCACAATTGGTGGCTGACTAAATACTTTTTTCCCCCACTGTATATTTTATGACTTTTTTGCCAGTTTTGGTTTTTAATAATGGGTAGACAAACAAGTTCCCTACCTTTTCACCCTTCTACTTGCCTCCTCCCTTTTCTGCGGTAATGCTGCAATCAGTTGGTTGTAATTTTGGATAGAGCAAACGTTTCCATATATGTTTGTTAACTGCATGTGACATAACTCCACCATTCCTATTCATAATATCATTAACAAAGATAATTCCTTTTTAAAACTTTTTTTCCATAAATAATGTAAAAAAGTATAATAATCAATTAGTATATTTGAATTTAACCATATTATTTGTTGTAATATTTGTTCTGTCTTTTCTGGAGGATGCAATTGATCTTTGACTATTCAACATTGAACATAATAATATAACATATATAATAATAATAATATAACATATATCATATATAATATAACATCATGATAAAGACGAAAAGATTTTGATCTAGTCAGATACATTTAAGAAAATGCCAAAGCATTTATTTAATTCGCTTTCTTCATTCATCCCCAAGAAACTGTGAGAATTGTTAACAATAATGTAATTGTATTCAACTGTTTATTTCCTCTGTTTGTCTTGGAGAGAAGGGAGGACATGTTCCTCTTGTGGAAGAAGGGGCGGTGCCTCTGGCTGAGCCTTTGTGGACGAGGCTCGACAGTTGTTCAAGAGTCCCTGCCCTTCTGTACTGTCTGGCTGAACGGGTGGAGATGGTAACAGGGTGCTCTAGTAATGCCCTATAGGCTTCTCCATTCCTCCGACTCCCATGGGACCTTTCTTAGATCCTACAGAGAGGAAACTTTGAGCTTGTACTAGTTTTTGACCAAATATGGAAATATGGCCATTTGATCTTCTTTCTTTTCTGTTTTTAAGAGGATACATTAGATTAATTTATCTGAAAACTTAAACCAAACTAGCCTTGTTCTGGCAAATCTGTTCTTATGGGTTCATTGGGACAGGGTGTCCAGCTGGTTTTACAAAGACAATGCAATTCTATGGTAAGAGTAATTTTTCTCATAAGTCATTGCATGTGTGCCTCAGAAGCACACAGGACATTTTAACTGCATGAGGTAATTGGTATCATAGGAAAGTTATTAGCTATGGTAGCTTCAAGCCTATGCAAAGTGCTGGTTTGAACTTTCAAAATAGGCTCTTAAACAGAGGGTTAGAAAACGTTTGCATTGTGGTATACCAATGTTTTGACAAAGAATACTGGATTCAAGGGCCAGGACTACACTCGTCACAGGATGTTGAGACATGTACTGAGCCTGTACTCATAAGACTAAGGCGTAGCCTACAATGCAGTACGGAACACATTGTACTGCAACTGTACATGTGGCATTTTTTTTCAATGAATTGATACTTCATGATGATGTACTTCATATCTGTGATATGGACGCTTTAGAGGTGTAAAGACAACTAATTAAATGTCCCATGAAACGTTCTAGTCGCTGTTAGATGTTTTCCATGTGTTCCAGTTGAAATGTATCAACATTGTGAGGATTCTGAAGAAATGCAGATATGAACGCATGCAACAGTGTTGGACATTTCAGTAACTTTTATTTGAGGAAAGAGTTCTGTTGGGCTCACACGGTGATACAGAGCCTAAGGATGTCAGTAAACATGCTATGGCGTGAGAAAAACGCTCAACCTGCGAGATGCTTTTCTCATAGAGTTTAAACAATATTTCCTTTTATTGTCTCAATAATTTTTCTGTACACTTATGCCCTTGTTGTGTGACAGAATCTATGTAAGAAAACAAACCTGTGGATAGTCAGGCCTTAATTTAAAACAGTAGTCAAAAGTCAAGCAAAACAATGAAGATGAAAAAATGAAAGAGTCCACCACCAAAGAGTGCAAAACAACTAAAAATGTTTACAAAGCAAAATGAAAGGAGCATTTATTTAGAAACTTTATTTTTGATTTTACAAATTTGTCTCCTCCAAAGAATTTTCAAATCGATGTTATTAAATTAAATCAAAATCAAGTGAAAACAATATCAATGTTGTGAACAACAACCATTATCACAACCCATTCAACATACAGAGTCATACATTTACATCTCCGTCCCTCCGTCACAAGTCTCTTTCTGTTACTTATTTTCATCTATCTGGTTAGAAAGGATTATTTCTTTGCACAAACGAGAAAAAAATTGAAGTTGCATCATGACCACGTTTCGTGATTGTTAGTTCAGACTGTGCACGTCTCATTTTTCATCAATTGTAGTGGTATAGGTAGGTCGTTAATTCATTGCAATTAGCACCGTTACTGTGTTTCTTTAAATTAGGGATCAGCTTAGCACCTCGTCCCAATTGAGACTAGTTTTCGTACTGTGGGTCAGCTGATGAGCTTAGATGACAAGGTCCTTGTCGACATCCTCTGAAAACAGAAAAAAAAAAAAAACAAGCCCTCCATTAACAAGCAATAATGAAATGGCCTGCTATGAACCATTTCAAAATCAAAACAAGCCCTCCATTAACAAGCAATAATGAAATGGCCTGCTATGAACCATTTCAAAATCAAAACAAGCCCTCCATTAACAAGCAATAATGAAATGGCCTGCTATGAACCATTTCAAAATCAAAACAAGCCCTCCATTAACAAGCAATAATGAAATGGCCTGCTATGAACCATTTCAAAATCAAAACAAGCCCTCCATTAACAAGCAATAATGAAATGGCCTGCTATGAACCATTTTAAAAATCAAAACCAGACCGTAAAATAGAAGGACGGGAAGACGTGGCTGGCTCTGAAATGGCACCCTGTGCCCTATATAACCCATAGGGCTCTAGTCAAAAGTAGTGCACTATGTAGGGAATAGGGTGCCATTTCAGACACAAACCAATAAAGGCATTGTAACAGAGTGCCTCGGTCCTCCTAGTTTCTTTGAGTGTAAACTGTGAATGAGGTGTTAAAACTACTCACGCTCCTTGATGCTAAAGCAGTTGGCCCACTCCTCCAGGGCGATGTACTTGTCATTGTCGGCGTCGCACTGCTCGAAGAAGCGAGTGGTGCAGTGCTCCATGGGGATGAGAGGAGCGCGCAGGGGGGCCAGCTCTGTGTGGGACAGGAACCTACAACGCCACAGAAAACCTGTTATGAAGCATCTATGCAGGCCTTATAAAGGATTTATAAAGGCTTTGTAAGCTGTAGTTTTAGACCCTAGAAAACATCATAGAGAAACATGTTACCCATATGATCCTTCGGCATTTAAAAGTCAGTATTGTGAAGTATGAACAGCCCCAATGTAGCACTGTCAGTTGCTTTTTTGCTTATAAAACAATACATTCAGGCATGCTGCTAATATCCTTTCTGAGACATTTTCAGTTTCAGTATTGATGTCCTGGCTGGCACAGAGTTGAGTCAAAGGTATAGCCCAAGCAAGCCTGTATTTGTGTGATGTTGATACAATCCAGCTGAAGCAGAAGACAAACTCTTCTTCTCCTCTACCTACCCATCGACGGGGTGCTGGTCCAGCTGACCGAACTGCCAGTGGACGGGGAAGATGTACATGTTGTAGTTCTTCTCAAAGTCGTGGGCCAGCAGGTCCAGGGAGTGCTCTCCAGCCTGAAGTCTCTTCTCATTCTCATAAATCTTCCTCACCTGCAAGGCAAGTAACATTTTTGCAAACATTAGTTTGTCTAATAATCTTTTGAATTGAACAAACTGATAAATAATTCCCAGTGGGATTCGATGCATAAAAGGAGTCGGCATCATAGTGAGAGCAGAACATCAAATCCTATAATCATATTTGGTTTATTAATTATTTCGACCCATCCGCAGAGTTCGGTAAATGAACGCAAGCAAAATGAATTGGTTCTGTGCTGTGTTTAATAATGATTTTGACCCTTCCTCAGTAGGCAAACATAGTGCAGTAAATGGGTTCTGTGCTGTGCATATAGAAATGGCTAAGTGGACTTACTCTGAGCTTCTGCTTCTCGGTCAGGAGGTTATTCTCCTCATCGCGCTCGTACAGGGTGACCAGAACGTTCTTCAGCCAGTCCCTCATACGCAGGGGGAACTCATTCAGCTCAGCATCAATGCAGGTCTCGATGACTGGAAAAATAAACAGGAAGAAGAATGAGGTATATGTTAGAGCTATTCTGTCCACACATGGCTCAATGACTGGAGAGACACACAGGAAGAAACATTAGGTATGGTCAGAGAGAAAAGGAAACGGGGAAGACCCAGGAACAGCTGGAGAAGGTTTGTTCAATGACCTATGGTCCCCAAGGAGCCAAAGGGTTTCATTTAATTAAGTCAAGTAAGTCTTGGTCAAAAAGTTGTTTTGCAAGTAGGACATTCAAGTCAAAATCTACAATTCCATTTCTCAAACCATCATGGTCCAGCCTTTTGTCATAGAACATAAAACCCACAACTCACACAAAATGTGACATTTGTGTCCATTGAAATGTGTAGTTGATGTGCACGGTCCCTAAGGCAATGATTTTGTACCTTTTGTTTTATCCCTTGGTTAAATACTGTACCTGACATTTAGAGGCCACTAGTTTTTTTTTTTGTTGGGGGTGCCACGACATGCAACAACATGATCTCCATCTGTGCCCTTCAGTCCTAAGGTACTCATCACCAGCAGAGAGAGATGCATGGGCTTGGTTCTGTTTAATGACAGACATTCAGCTGCAGATTCAGCGGTAGTTTGAGAAGGGCAGCAATGCAGTGAGCATGTTACAGCCTGCCCCGTGTTGTGGTCCTTAAGGCAAGGTCCCCTCTAGTTCAGCCCATGAATCATTCTCTGTGGAGAAGCTTTCAGCTCCAAGACAGCATAACCAATCACACTGGGAATGGACTCTCAGAGGAAATTTAAGGGGGATTCTCAAAAAGGTGAAAATGATTGCACTGAATTGAATGGTTGTATTAAAACGTTCTCAACCTGGGCGGGTTAATACATTGAATTGCAATGAATTTAATAAAATTAAATCCATGAATGTTTGTAACTATAAAGCGTAGCTCACATTTGCATGGTCCGATGTAGTCTAGGTGCAGCTTGTGGCCCTTCTTGGTCCCCTCCAGACTGCACTTGTGGGCAAAGAAGTGGCAGGAAGAGTCGTAGGTTGTGTTGTCGGTGGCGCAAACCTGGGATACACAGATTACATTCATGAATCAGATATAGTCAGAAATTACAGTATTTCAAGAATGAGCCAATGATGCATATCAGTAGTAGCATTATTGTACAGGTCAAGGTTCTATTAGGAAGTGCGTTATATATGAGACATATCTAGACCTACTGGATGTCGGTCTGAACAGAGTAGAATATGATTTCTATGATGATAACTCACATGCTCAAACTCTCCAAGGGCAGCGGGGCAGGTAGTGGGGTCCTGGCAGACACACATAGGGGTGTTCTCCTCATCCACCTCACACACCTTTCCCTTCTTGCAGTGGTGGTTCAAGCAGGGGTCTACAAAGGAATCAACAAAAAATGTTCAAACATTCTGGAACATAAAAAATGGAACATATCGGAAGTGTTCTTTTGCCCTTGAATTTCCTGCTAAGTTATTAAACAGATAGACAGATATTCCTGGTGGTAGTTAGCAGAGAAGGAGTGTGGCGGTGCCCCTGCCAATTAGGAGAAGGGTTTATTTTCAGTTTCCAAGAAGCTTGGTGGAACCATTGGGTGGAACACATAATGATAGGTCTCTCTTTTGAGACAGAAGTACTCTGTCATTTCTAACGTGTTCCCCCCTCTCTCTCTACCATCTAGCCAACATCTCACAACACGGCCCACTGCAAAGGAGCACCAACATACAGCTTCATTTGATTTATGTTGTCACACCTCTACTAAACCTAAGCAGCCTAAAATATATACTAGCCCAGGGATCATCAACTAGATTCCGATTTTTTTCTTGAGTGGATGGTCAGGGGGACGGAACGTAATTACAAATAATTTGTAGACTGCAAATTCATCACAAGAAGCCCAAACAGATATAATATTTGACTAAAAATGTTTCTTAAACCTTGCTTACATTTGCATAAGATCACGTGTCTCTGTATTATGCGTGGGAATACTGGGAACAGATTTCCAAAGTTAAAATCACTTGGAGCTGATTTATTTTTACAGTCTTTGTTTATAAATAAAATAATACAACTATAAAACCTTTTTTCTTCTTCTTTGTTCAGATAACTTCGGGAATAATAAAATCCCCCGTGGGCCAAATTTGTCCTGCGGGCCGCCAGTTGGGGAACCCTGTACTAGCTATTGTGTGTTTTAACTTTACAATAATAGCTATAATTTACTGTAGCCATGCAGACTGTTAGCTTGGTGAATGTTCCCAATTATCATTGTAATATGTGGTAAACTAGGACTTTAAATAAGCTTTCCTTCACAGAAGGAATTGGTGATTAGGTATTATTTTCTCACAGTGTCTGTCGTGCGACAGTAGTGATTAGTGATTACAATGGCTATCACTCACTCTCAGCGGTGACATCCTCCTCCTCCACATCGATGGCCTCATCAAAGTCTCCAGTCTCTACCTGCACTGGGTTGGCCCCCACCTCTGGCTGTGCCTGAAACAAACCAATCACAACATGGAGCCTTCACTAGAGATATAGTACTTCAACAGTTTGATTCAACACATTTAAAGTGAAAATATACCATGTCAAAGATAACAGTATTCTACATAAGCTATGGGCACTGCTGATAATTTGGTAGCACAACTTTATTACCAGAAAATGAAGCTGTAGCTAAATCTCTTCAGTTATCAAGGGGCACTGCAGAATAAAGTGTAGCAGACATCTCTACTTCAGACAGGTCCAGAGAGAGGACTAGCAGACGTCTCTACTTCAGACAGGTCTAGAGAGAGGACTAGCAGACGTCTGTACTTCAGACAGGTTCAGAGAGAGGACTAGCAGACGTCTGTACTTCAGACAGGTCCAGAGAGAGGACTAGCAGACGTCTGTACTTCAGACAGGTCCAGAGAGAGGACTAGCAGACGTCTGTACTTCAGACAGGTCCAGAGAGAGGACTAGCAGACGTCTGTACTTCAGACAGGTCCAGAGAGAGGACTAGCAGACGTCTGTACTTCAGACAGGTCCAGAGAGAGGACTAGCAGACGTCTGTACTTCAGACAGGTCCAGAGAGAGGACTAGCAGACGTCTCTACTTCAGACAGGTCCAGAGAGAGGACTAGCAGACGTCTGTACTTCAGACAGGTCCAGAGAGAGGACTAGCAGACGTCTCTACTTCAGACAGGTCCAGAGAGAGGACTAGCAGACGTCTAAAAACAACAAGTAGCCTGCAGCTGGATGGGATGGATAGAGCCTGAGCCACATGTGGTGAAGCCATTAAAACGTCATGGTTTCCTGTCCGCTGTATTTATAACCTGTGGGATTCTGCTCTCTCTCTCTCTCTCTCTCTCTCTCTCTCTCTCCTCTCTCTCTCTCTCTCTCTCTCTCTCTCTCTGTCTCTCTCTCTCTTTCTCTCTCTCTCTCTCTCTCTCTCTCTCTCTCTCTCTCTCTCTCTCTCTCTCTCTCTCCCCTCCCTCTCTCTCTCTCCCTCTCTCTCTCTCTCTCTCTCCTCTCTCTCTCTCTCTCTCTCTCTCTCCCTCTCTCCCTCTCTCTCTCTCTCTCTCAATCTCTCTCCTCTCTCTCTCTCTCAAGCTACATTACAGGAAATGGTCAACATTCAAGGGGAAAATCCTGTGCCACAAAATGGTTGAGAATAAATTATTTCAATCAAAGTTGTACTGTTAACTTTGTTAACTTGTCAAAAGTGACACGGAGAGAGTAAAGAATAAATCTAGTGTCAATGTTTTTCATCTGGCTGTGTTTTGATTCCTATACTACAATATTCCTAATTCGCTCACACCTGTGAAAGTATCTCTACCCACTAGGCACAGATGTCAATTCAACGTCGGTTCAACAACATTTTATTGAAATGATGTGGAAACAACGTTGATTCAACCAGTGTGTGCCCAGTGGGTATGTTCAAGATGTGTGATGTTGTTTTTCCACTAAGCCCACCTGTAAACAATTCTGTAAACAAGTCAATGACCTTACCTCCTCAACAACATCATCAACGATGGGCTCCTCCTGAAATGGTGACCATGGTGTTATTATGATTGCTTACCATGTTTTTTCAGTGTCAATACAAGTGAACACACACCAGGCAGGCACACACACACACACACACACACACACACACACACACACACACACACACACACACACACACACACACACACACACACACACACACACACACACACACACACACACACACACACACTCACACACACACACACACACACAGGCACGCACGCACACACCAGGCAGGCATACACACACTCACACTCTCACACACACACACACACACACACACACACACACACACACACACACAACAAAGGGACACTTACAATGGAAGCGGTGAAAGCCTGGCCAGCTAGGCACAGTAGGAAGATGACCCACACCTTCATCATTCAGTCTAGAGAGGCACAAAGATGAACATTTAATACACATTAACACATTCAATTCAACTGACTTTGGTTTATAATGAGTTGCAGTTGAGGTCATATTCCTTTCCAGTTTACCGTCTGTCTAGAGCAGAACTATGTACTGTATTACTATATACAAAGTGCATAAAGTGTATGGGCCAGACTCAGTCCAGACATTTACTCAGGCGTGGTCAAACAAGTCAAGCAGGGACAATACAAGATGCTACTCCAAGAATCACAAAGGCTCATGGGTAGCGTTTGGTTCCAGACAAACCGCTCACTGTCCTGTCTGATTATAGGGAGAAAGCTATGTTCACATTCTTTGTGGTTAGCTCAAATGACTCTCTTCAATTCAATCACCCGGAGCTGAATTCAGTCTCCTGTTCGACTTTGTATTTCCACCCAGTTAACAGATAGTAAGAGAAGTCATTTTGCATGTATTCTAGTGCTAGTAGCCTACAGTATTACATTTGAGCTCTACTTGTATAGACTTTTAGTCTATGATCACAATCCACCTTCTTTATGGACAGGCATCCCACTGGGCACACCACGCCATCTTTAGAAATGTGGGTTCATATTTGGTTGAGATGTTTCAACTTTTACTCACCCACTCAAAAAGATAGATATTGATCAATGAGATTCCAACCTATTTTCACATACTCAAAAAGACAGCCGGAAATGTGTTCAATTCCCAACGTGTTATCACAATGCTTTCAACAATTACAATGGAAAAAACTATGTTGGATTTTTATCACTGCGCTTTCAATATCAGATATTTTGTATTTATACAACAACTTAATGTTTTATCACTGTGCTTCATCTAATAGAACAACCAAATGACCTGGGTTGCAGTTGAGATTACATTAATAGTACATTAACAGTACATTAAAAGTACATGATCAATGCTGTTCGAGATTCTGCGCAGATTATTATAGCAACTGTGAAGATCTCCACAGACCTGAAACCTTTGCACACTATCTTGAGCAATGCACCGCTTTCTATGATTACGTAAGAAAACATTTATAGTTACACTAACCTCAGAATGTGGCCATGGATGTGTTACTCATTTTGAGGTTGAATAAATACATTAGTTTGTGAGATAGCCTTAACTATAGTCATATTGAATTGTGTTTGGTTGACAACCCAACCAAATATCAACAAGCTATATAATGCCTGGATAGTTTCATCTGAACTACTGGCTTTAATCAGTTTCTTTAACTTTTATTTTTGGTTTTAGTTGGAGACGTGAATCCAACATTTAATTTGTTAACCCCATCAGTCCGAGATCCCAGCTAAAATCGGCTTTTCATTTATCTGCATGTCCAGAAAATATATTTAGCCTCACTGTGAAGTGTTTTACCATTTTATTTTCAGGACAACCAGGGCTACAAGTAGAACACAAAATAATTAGTCATAAACAGTTGCTTTCATGAGTTCTATTGACAAAGGTCTGCCAAATCAAAAACCTGATAAAAAATGAATTTATGTGAATGCCGTAAGTAAATAAATTGTTTGCTCAGTGGGAAATTAATATCCAACCTGTCAGTGACAACTGTGTGGAGTTTTGTGACAGCAACTATATGAACGTATTACAGTATCATAGACACTACAGTATGTCCTGGGGCTTCCTCTGATCTTCTATGTAGAAGAACCCTTTACCTTCTAACGACTCAGTATTATAGACACTATGTCCTGGGGCTTCCTCTGGTCCTCTATGTAGAAGAACCCCTTACCTTCTAACCACTCTTGTGTAGCTTGTGAGTGTCATGTTACACGTGCGCGTTCGTGGGAGTCTCAGCTTTTCATAGATAGCTTTTAATAGTTTGTAGCTCAAACTATTCGGACTCTACAGATGTTTTTGTAAAATGTCCCGGCCCCAGGCCCCTTGATCCACCGCTCTAGCTCAGTCCCCGTTCATCACACAGACTAATGGTTTTGGTTGAGATGGAGAAGTGAATCCAACATATCAATTATTCATTTGTAGAAAAACTGGAATTAAAGCCAGATTAAATCAGTGGCACAGATGGAACTATCCAAGCAGAAGACGCATCTCTTTCAAATGTTCATATTTGGTTGCGTTGACAACCAAACACAATTCAACATCCAGTTTACAAATTAATAATGGACATGTTGGATTCATGTCTCCATAAAACAAAATCTAAGTTAAAGAACAGGACTAAATCAAATCAAATCAAACTTTAAATGCACTTTAAATAAAGTTTGATTTGATTTAGTCCTATTTTTGCTTGAGATGGAGATGTGAATCCAGCATATGAATGATTAACTTTAAGATTAATATGAAATCAACCAAAGCTTTAAACCCTAGGCCTATACGTATCGTCTATTTTTAGTGGAACCCTGGGTTGAAATGAAACAATAGCTGTTGATGACTTCCATAATGCTATAAAGGCCTAAATAGTATCATTGATGATATACAGTATGACTTATAAAGTATGGTTACATTTCATTTGCTCTGTTAAAACCCCCTAGAGTCGATTGATGCACCGGTGCGTCAATCTAAGTTACATAACAAAACACTCCCCATCAAATTCCATCAGTTTAAGCTAGAGATATCTTTGAATTGGATGCGTCTCAATCCACCACGTCCACCAGCGTCACACTTCCTCATCCGCGGTGAAAGGTGGCTGAGCTACAGCGGTGTTTGTCAGACCACGAGACGTCCCCAAAAATTGGTCTTCTCGCGTAAACGTCTGCAGCATCCGAACAGTTTGACCTACAAAACTAATGGGAACCCACGGTGGAAAGGGGAGATTCTCACCATGGTGTTCTCCATTTTGCTCTACGACCCCCACAAGTGTCACAGTATTCTTCTGAAGGTAACCAGTACCGGTTTTAAAAAACTAATGGAAGTATGAAGGTAGTTTTGAGCCTATATATCTCCTAGATTTAGGACAGACACTTCAAAACCTTGTTTCTTATGAATGTTTTATTCAATGCGGTTCTCTAGGCTGTAGTAGTAAAGGCCAAATTCTATATTTTATCAAATAATTTTTTTATATATATATATTTTTTATACCTACAATTCCAAATCAAATAGCTAAATGATCCATAGTATGACCATCTTAAAACAATTCCATAAGTCAGCTTAGCAGCTTAGCTGCTGTCTATGGTATTAAAGAGCAGCAGGACATTTTTCCCAGGCCTGGGGCTTCGTACATGGCCCCTGCCTCATTCCATTACCTTCTGTTCTATATGCTTCCCTTCCTGTCTAGTCCCATTACACCTCCTCTATATGCTTCCCTTCCTGTCTAGTCCCATTACACCTCCTCTATATGCTTCCCTTCCTGTCTAGTCCCATTACACCTCCTCTATATGCTTCCCTTCCTGTCTAGTCCCATTACACCTCCTCTATATGCTTCCCTTCCTGTCTAGTCCCATTACACCTCCTCTATATGCTTCCCTTCCTGTCTAGTCCCATTACACCTCCTCTATATGCTTCCCTTCCTGTCTAGTCCCATTACACCTCCTCTATATGCTTCCCTTCCTGTCTAGTCCCATTACACCTCCTCTATATGCTTCCCTTCCTGTCTAGTCCCATTACACCTGTTCTATATGCTTCCCTTCCTGTCTAGTCCCATTACACCTCCTCTATATGCTTCCCTTCCTGTCTAATCCCATTACACCTCCTCTATATGCTTCCCTTCCTGTCTAGTCCCATTACACCTCCTCTATATGCTTCCCTTCCTGTCTAGTCCCATTACACCTCCTCTATATGCTTCCCTTCCTGTCTAGTCCCATTACACCTCCTCTATATGCTTCCCTTCCTGTCTAGTCCCATTACACCTCCTCTATATGCTTCCCTTCCTGTCTAGTCCCATTACACCTGTTCTATATGCTTCCCTTCCTGTCTAATCCCATTACACCTGGGACTAGACAAATGCACGCACACGCACATATGCACCCACGCATGCAGGCACGCGCACACACAGGTACGCACAGACACAGGTACGCACAGACACAGGTACGTGTCTCTCTCTCTCTCTCTCTCTCTCTCTCTCGCTCTCGCTCTGCTTTATTCTCATTTCCTACCCACAACCTAGTTTACTCATTTCAAACACTGTAAGATGGATGCATTATGATAATTTACCATTTAGTAGGGGGATTTGAACAACAGCAACTTGATGTAGAAGTCACGCAAAAACAGACAAGATAACCATAATCGGAAGCATATAGAATGTTCAACGAGCATGTGTCCACATACTTTTGGCCATGTGGTGTATGTGTGCCCCTGCTCGGTCTGGGACTCTGGTGTGGAAAAATAAAGTGACTCTGGCAGACGTTGCAGACGATGACGTCTCCAAATACTGTGCACAAGGAAAGTTCTCTCTGCTTTGAAAAAGAAAAAAGCTGTTTTTTTTCACTGAGAACTTGGACAACCACCTCTAACAAACATATAGCTAGGTAGTGTCTGAGAGGAAGCTAGTGATGTGAGAACCTACAGTGAAAACAAAAACACTGGTACCATCTCCAAGAAATGTCCATATTTAGCTTGGAGGGCTACTGTGTTCCCAAACTTCCTATCTAATGATATTTTAACATATTCACACTTAGTCTTGTTTTCTTAAATGATGTGGAAGTCAATCAGTTCAGTGGAAGGATGACTGACGTAACAGCAAAACATACTATTTTATTTGGAAAGCGGTGCTCATAATCAAACAGGGTAGAGGTAGAGGAAACCGCGGTATAAAGTGGCCCTTTTTCAGCAGGTATTTAATTTGGAGGTTTGTTGGGTTGGGGCATGAACTAAACTAAGAAGCAGAAAACTGGCAGATCTCAATGGTTTTCAAAGAGGCTTTAAAGGCTGCAGGATTAGGGAATTCTTTCTGCTTCTCCAGGGTGATATAACCGGTGGTTAAATGTCTTGAAAAAGAAGCCTGGCGGCTATAGGGGGACTAGGGGCTAGCCTCTGTGTCCTGTCAGTCAGAGGAGGACCTCAGCATGGTAAATAGACAAACGTTTACCGGCAGTAAATGTACATTTCGAAAAACACTGGAAAAGTCCCTCTCAAAGACTCAATGCACTTTTGAACTCATGTACTTATTTAGAAATAAGATATAAAAAATCGAAGAAATAGATTCAATAAATAAATCTAGTCATACGGTGTTAGTCTTGAGAAATATATTAACAAAATATTTTCTGCATGAGTGGTATTTCTCTGGACAACTAGGCCCAATGAGACACATGATGCCGTACAGGTAACAGGTGGTATGGAACCTTTCACAGAAAACACCTGTCCATTCCATTCAATAACCTTTTCTGCAATCCTTACAACATGTCAAATCTTGAGAACCTTTTCCAGAACCTTTACTGCAATCCTCACAATATGTCAAATGTTGAGAACCTTTTCTAGAACCTTTGCAGCAATCCTCACAATATGTCAAATGTTGAGAACCTTTTCCAGAACCTTTACTGCAATCCTCACAACATGTAAAATGTTGAGAACCTTTTCCAGAATCTTCGGAATAGGTATGTTCACAATGTACAGTGGGGGAAAAAAGTATTTAGTCAGCCACCAATTGTGCAAGTTCTCCCACTTAAAAAGATGAGAGAGGCCTGTAATTTTCATCATAGGTACACGTCAACTATGACAGACTAATTGAGGGGAAAAAAATCCAGAAAATCTCATTGTAGGATTTTTATGAATTTATTTGCAAATTATGGTGGAAAATAAGTATTTGGTCACCTACAAACAAGCAAGATTTCTGGCTCTCACAGACCTGTAACTTCTTCTTTAAGAGGCTCCTCTGTCCTCCACTCGTTACCTGTATTAATGGCACCTGTTTGAACTTGTTATCAGTATAAAAGACACCTGTCCACAACCTCAAACAGTCACACTCCAAACTCCACTATGGCCAAGACCAAAGAGCTGTCAAAGGACACCAGAAACAAAATTGTAGACCTGCACCAGGCTGGGAAGACTGAATCTGCAATAGGTAAGCAGCTTGGTTTGAAGAAATCAACTGTGGGAGCAATTATTAGGAAATGGAAGACATACAAGACCACTGATAATCTCCCTCGATCTGGGGCTCCACGCAAGATCTCACCCCGTGGGGTCAAAATGATCACAAGAACGGTGAGCAAAAATCCCAGAACCACACGGGGGGACCTAGTGAATGACCTGCAGAGAGCTGGGACCAAAGTAACAAAGCCTACCATCAGTAACACACTACGCTGCCAGGGACTCAAATCCTGCAGTGCCAGACGTGTCCCCCTGCTTAAGCCAGTACATGTCCAGGCCCGTCTGAAGTTTGCTAGAGTGCATTTGGATGATCCAGAAGAGGATTGGGAGAATGTCATATGGTCAGATGAAACCAAAATAGAACTTTTTGGTAAAAACTCAACTCATCGTGTTTGGAGGACAAAGAATGCTGAGTTGCATCCAAAGAACACCATACCTACTGTGAAGCATGGGGGTGGAAACATCATGCTTTGGGGCTGTTTTTCTGCAAAGGGACCAGGACGACTGATCTGTGTAAAGGAAAGAATGAATGGGGCCATGTATCGTGAGATTTTGAGTGAAAACCTCCTTCCATCAGCAAGGGCATTGAAGATGAAACGTGGCTGGGTCTTTCAGCATGACAATGATCCCAAACACACCGCCCGGGCAACGAAGGAGTGGCTTCGTAAGAAGCATTTCAAGGTCCTGGAGTGGCCTAGCCAGTCTCCAGATCTCAACCCCATAGAGAATCTTTGGAGGGAGTTGAAAGTCCGTGTTGCCCAGCGACAGCCCCAAAACATCACTGCTCTAGAGGAGATCTGCATGGAGGAATGGGCCAAAATACCAGCAACAGTGTGTGAAAACCTTGTGAAGACTTACAGAAAACGTTTGACCTGTGTCATTGCCAACAAAGGGTATATAACAAAGTATTGAGAAACTTTTGTTATTGACCAAATACTTATTTTCCACCATAATTTGCAAATAAATTCATTAAAAATCCTACAATGTGATTTTCTGGAATTTTTTTTCTCATTTTGTCTGTCATAGTTGACGTGTACCTATGATGAAAATTACAGGCCTCTCTCATCTTTTTAAGTGGGAGAACTTGCACAATTGGTGGCTGACTAAATACTTTTTTCCCCCACTGTATATCCCTATCTTGATGTTGTTGTTCTTTGAATAGCAAGCTATGTACATGTAATTCATCTTCTAGTATGCTTGAAATGACACATTTGACAACAAATCGAAGTGCTCCACCCGAGAAAAATACTCAGCGGGGGCAAACAAAATATGCTTTGAAAAAGTTTTTTATTGACACCCCATGGGCCGTTCCTAACTTATGGAACCTCTAAGCTACACAAAGATGAGGGGGAGAAAAGTTAAGACTTAGTCACCTGACCCTTTTAAATCATCCCCATCCCCCCATCACCTCTTTCCTTCTTTCTGTCTTTCTCAGGGGGTTAACCTTAAAGCAGTGGGTTGAAACGTGACTAAGATACATATCTGAAGGGAATTCCTGAGTCCTATAACTTAAACCCTTTCTCTGTCATTCTTTCTGTCTTTCTCAGGGGGTTAACCTTAAAGCAGTGGGTTGAAACATGTGACTAAGATACATATCTGAATGGAATTCCTGAGTCCTATAACTTAAACCCTTTCTCTGTCATTCTTTCTGGACTTAATCCTCTCAGTTCGCCTATTGGCCCCATACACACGCCTGTCTCACATAAAAAACTGCTATCAGTTTCCTAATCCTCTAGTTACATAATTTAACAATTTACCACAAGCTGTAACTATTACAAAATCTGTGCCTATCAGGTGTTTGAGTTCGTATTTAGTATGGAGTTTGCTCTAAATAATGTTTCTTTAATATGTGAATCAAACACATTTCACTCTAAAGTCTGGCCTGGTGTGGTATACAGTATGTTAGCCATTTACTATGTAACACAAAAGCTCTTTTGTCATCTACAGTGGGCTAGCCAGTCTGTATCACTGGATACAGGCCTTCAGGCCATCATCTCTCTAGCTGTACTGGCACGGAGCCAGAGGAGTGTTGCTAGACAATACGCTCCTGCTTCCTTCCACCTTTTCGGAACTGTAAATGGAAACCTCTCCCCACTCTCCTCCTCCGAGTCTCTCTCCCTCCCTCTCTCCCTCACCCATCCCCCTTGTTTCCATCCCCCTTGTAATTTTGTACATTTGCTCAGTGGTTGACGAAGTGAAGGAGTGAGATCTGGCGTTCCTAGTCTAGCTTAACACTCTTATGTTTAATTCCGCTGGGTTTTTTTTTTTTTATGCGGACTCAGAGTAAATGTTTTCGCCATGTCCACGTCAGACTGCTGGTGAAGAGATGGCATGAGAACAATAGCTTCCTTCCTGTCCGGGATTAGAGCTTTCTTAGGGTTGCCATGCAGCCAATCCAAAATGTCCACAGTCCTTTCTTTCTTTCTTCACCCAGTTTAAACTTTCAACTCTGCACAACAGTAGCTACCCTTCAGCACATTCGAACCGAACAACTATTTGTATTTTGGGAAATGCGACCTCCTCTCATACTAAGTGAAAGAGAGTTAAAGAAAGTGTTTAAATTCACCAAAAGGCAAGGATATGTGAAGAAAAAAAAACATTCCATTCCGTAAACAGTTTGTCATTCTTTAGTCTTTAACTCAGACCTGAATACTTCACTCAGTTCACTGACTGAAAAAGAGAGATAGATCCTGTAAGCCAGCTTTGATTTCTTAACGGGTGAAATGTGCTTTTCCTGAAATGCTGACAAATTCAGTACATGAAGAAAAAATAGTAAAACATTGACTAATATCCTAATAGAGTTATATCCTTGTACAAAAAGGTAATTGAGAATAAATGGTTATCACTTTTCTTTGTTTCAAAAGTGTTTATTTGTGTTAAAAGTTGCAGACTTTCTGTGTGAGTTTGTCAAACTCTGAGTCCATCAGACAGACATCTGCAAGATCTCACAAAGCCCCTAAACAGCTGGTGGGGATTGCCATGGTAATGTGAATTCCTTTTGATGGAAGTAATTGGGAGTGGAGGGAGGGAGGGATATGTGTTGAGATAGCTCCTCTCTGTCTCTCTCTCTCTCTCTCTCTCTCTCTCTGTCTCTCTGTGTCTCAATTAAATTCAAAGGGCTTTATGGGCATTATGGGAAACATTGCCAAAGCAAGTGAAATAGATAATAAACAAAAGTGAAATAAACAATCAAAAATGAACAGTAAACATTACACTCACAAAAGTTTCAAAGGAATAGAGACATTTCAAATATCATATTATGTCTAAATACAGTGTTGTAACGATGTGCAAATAGTTAAAGTACAAAAGGGAAAATAAATAAAGATAAATATGGGTTGTATTTACAGTGGTGTTTGTCCCTCTATCTCTCTCAGGCTTTGTTTGAGCCCCATCCCCCTACACCACTCCTCCTCTCTCACTCCTCCAAGTGACTATGTGGCAACAATACTAGTGGAACATTGTGCTGTTCCAAAAGAGAATGCCAAAACTAGTTCCGCTGCTGTCTGTTTACTTTTCACAGCTTTTCCATGAATTATAAAAGTACAGAAATAGTTTGACAATAACTTTTCTATATTCTAGTGAACTAAATATTCTATTGACAATAGAGTCCAAGTTTTGCACAAAAAAAGTGAAGTTTTGCACCATTCAAATATAATAGATCATCTTTTGTCATTTCTCTCTCACACGATATATTTTAACTTTCAAGGTGTGGTCAAGCAAAAACTATGAATTTCCAGCATGACTTGAATATTACTACTCTTTAATTTTTTTTTTTACCACCACAGGAAAGCCTCCAATCACTGTTGTTCAGGTAAACACTCTGAAAAACCTCACATAGTTCAAGTATCACAGGCAACTCAAAAACATTTCACAACGTTTCCAATAGCCACATTAGTTGAGAAGTCCTTACTGGCTAAATCACAGCAAGTCATTGAGGAGGGATGCTCAGTCTTACCTTCAGAACAGCAACAAGCAGAAAAGCCAAAAAGAGAAGTCAGCTGTCACAGGGGCCTGGGACTTTGTAACTGCTACACAAGTTCACACAGAAGACATCTGCAGTGGGCGGGCTCAGGCAGACCCCGTAACCCCCTCCATTCCTCAGGGGGGTGGGACGTCTGACAGACAGCTCCTACATTTAACTCTATGCTCCCCTTCAGACAGCAGGCACTCACTAGGTTTATGTGTTCTGCAGGGGGCCTACTTTGCTTTGTAGTTGGGGGGGTTTGCACATTGTTTAGAGACTGGGAGGATTATCTGCATGCATTTCAGAAGTGACTCCAATTTTGTGACATTTTAGCATAGCAATGGAAAACGTATAGCCTAAACGCAGGCGTATATGGGCAGCTGTCTTTTTTAAAATAGTATTTGCAGTGTTATATAATGTTTTAATGTATACAAGTCAGGGCCTACATGTTTAGTCATGAATTGTTGTAGGAACGTTAGCTTGCAGAATCTCTCTAGAGACAAAGCTATTCCTTACAGTATATGGCAGATACAGTGGGGGAAAAAAGTATTTAGTCAGCCACCAATTGTGCAAGTTCTCCCACTTAAAAAGATGAGAGAGGCCTGTAATTTTCATCATAGGTACACGTCAACTATGACAGACAAATTGAGATTTTTTTTCTCCAGAAAATCACATTGTAGGATTTTTTATGAATTTATTTGCAAATTATGGTGGAAAATAAGTATTTGGTCACCTACAAACAAGCAAGATTTCTGGCTCTCACAGACCTGTAACTTCTTCTTTAAGAGGCTCCTCTGTCCTCCACTCGTTACCTGTATTAATGGCACCTGTTTGAACTTGTTATCAGTATAAAAGACACCTGTCCACAACCTCAAACAGTCACACTCCAAACTCCACTATGGCCAAGACCAAAGAGCTGTCAAAGGACACCAGAAACAACATTGTAGACCTGCACCAGGCTGGGAAGACTGAATCTGCAATAGGTAAGCAGCTTGGTTTGAAGAAATCAACTGTGGGAGCAGTTATTAGGAAATGGAAGACATACAAGACCACTGATAATCTCCCTCGATCTGGGGCTCCACGCAAGATCTCATCCCGTGGGGTCAAAATGATCACAAGAACGGTGAGCAAAAATCCCAGAACCACATGGGGGTACCTAGTGAATGACCTGCAGAGAGCTGGGACCAAAGTAACAAAGCCTACCATCCGTAACACACTACGCCGCCAGGGACTCAAATCCTGCAGTGCCAGACGTGTCCCCCTGCTTAAGCCAGTACATGTCCAGGCCCGTCTGAAGTTTGCTAGAGTGCATTTGGATGATCCAGAAGAGGATTGGGAGAATGTCATATGGTCAGATGAAACCAAAATATAACTTTTTGGCAAAAACTCAACACGTCGTGTTTGGAGGACAAAGAATGCTGAGTTGCATCCAAAGAACACCATACCTACTGTGAAGCATAGGGGTGGAAACATCATGCTTTGGGGCTGTTTTTCTGCAAAGGGACCAGGACGACTGATCCGTGTAAAGGAAAGAATGAATGGGGCCATGTATCGTGAGATTTTGAGTGAAAACCTCCTTCCATCAGCAAGGGCATTGAAGATGAAACGTGGCTGGGTCTTTCAGCATGACAATGATCCCAAACACACCGCCCGGGCAACGAAGGAGTGGCTTCGTAAGAAGCATTTCAAGGTCCTGGAGTGGCCTAGCCAGTCTCCAGATCTCAACCCCATAGAAAATCTTTGGAGGGAGTTGAAAGTCCGTGTTGCCCAGCGACAGCCCCAAAACATCACTGCTCTAGAGGAGATCTGCATGGAGGAATGGGCCAAAATACCAGCAACAGTGTGTGAAAACCTTGTGAAGACTTACAGAAAACGTTTGACCTGTGTCATTGCCAACAAAGGGTATATAACAAAGTATTGAGAAACTTTAGTTATTAACCAAATACTTATTTTCCACCATAATTTGCTAATAAATTCATTAAAAATCCTACAATGTGATTTTCTGGATTTTTTTTCTAATTTTGTCTGTCATAGTTGACGTGTACCTATGATGAAAATTACAGGCCTCTCTCATCTTTTTAAGTGGGAGAACTTGCACAATTGGTGGCTGACTAAATGCTTTTTTTCCCCCACTGTATTAATGGCAGATATTTTACTATGTGTACATTTTACTTGACAGTGAAAACGTTTGAAAAACGTTAAATCACTCCTAGTTTCAGCTTCCGTGTTGTTTGACGAGCTGTCTGGAGCAGCTGTGAAACCAGAGAGAAGCTCTAATGACTGTAATTACTGTGACGTAACTGTTAGTTCAGACCAGGGTCATGTCATCGTGGTTCACCCCTAACTAATTAGGCCTATGGGTTTCCATCCTCAGCATAATACACACAACCACTAGATGACATTTGACAGTGACTCCACAGGCCAAACAATATAACTAATGAAAGAAGTTGCTAAAATACACAACACAGCCATTGTCAAATTATCGTGTGTTTCACTCTCAATTTCAATATCAGATTAAATAAGATATTGATTAATGTTACTGTTTCTGTAAGGTTAAAACATAGTTTAAAGATATTCAATTTGAACATGTGAAATTTGGACATCTTTGACTATTTTAGCATGTTTTAGAAAATAACATTATAATTTCTCATAAATCTCAAGGGAACAAATTGAGAGCCAACGTGGAGATGAGTAATCCTATTGGCCCCTGCAACAACTTCTTTATCCTTGGTGCAGTCAGCGCTGGTGCAACGTGGAACTATCAGACAGAAATAATCAATCTCAAATCCAATTTTTGGGCTATGCAGATACACACATATATCGGATGGTGCCTCTCTGTGGTGGATTACTAATGTCTGTTCCTCAAGTGCAGACCCAGTCAGACCAGCGTGGAGCGAGAACAACATCTGGATGAGACAAGAGGAGGAAAAATAGCTGCTCTGCAACGTGGCATTTTCCATTCTGGCTGGAACAGATTCTTAAACCCCAGACCCAATGCATAGAGAGCGGGGGAAGGAGCTGGCGTAATTACACTGAGTTAAACTGAGTCTCACGGTTCCATGTAGACGTGGCAGCAGTACTTTCTGTACAGGCTGCTGTGTCTGAAATGGCACCCTATTCCCTATGAGGGCTCCGGTCAAAAGTAGTGCACTACAGGAAATAGGGTGCCATTTGGAACACAGTCTGTTTCTAAGGCAACAAGTCCTCGCGGAGTTAGTTATACAGAAGGGCTGGAATCTAGTGTATAAATACCATTACAGTTTGAAGATTGAGATTCCCAGCCGCCTGCCTGCAGTACAGATAACTAGCTGTGTGTGATCCTCAGATTACCGTATACCCCTTCATTCTCAAAATGATCATCTGAGAAAGAAAGAATTAGTTGGCAGAAGTTGGCAGCAATCACTTATAGTCGGACAACTATAGCTAGGTTTCCATCCAATTTGGCGACAGATTTTCATCTGAATATTTGAAAATCCGCATGAAAGAAAATATGTTCATTTTCCCACCAGCGGTGTGTTTCCACCAAATGGACTTGTTGCAGATAAAAATCAGTGTGTGATGACATAGTGCACACAAAATGAGAAAAAAAATCGAACGTTGAATGTGTTTCTATCGCATTTTCAACTCTATCGCATTTTCTATCGCATAGTTTAGTTCATTAGGATCTCCATTAGCTACTGCACACGCAGCAGCTACTCTTCCTGGGGTCCACATAAAACATACAAATACATGACAAAGTACAGAACAGTTATATACTAGAACAGGGTTCTTCAATTCCGGTCCTGGAGGGCCGAAACACCTCTGTTTTTCATCCTCTCCTTCTAATCAGGGGCTAATTCAGACCTGGGACACCAGGTGAGTGCCATTAACTACCAGGTAGAAATGAAAAACAGAAGTGTTTCGGCCCTCCAGGACTGGAATTGAAGAACCCTGTACTAGAACAACATAAAATCAGTTATACACTGAACAAAAATATAAACGCAACATGTAAAGTAAAGTGTTGGTCCCATGTTTCATGAGCTGAAATAAAAGATCCCAGAAATTTTACATACGCACAAAAAAGCTTATTTCTCTTAAATGTTGTGCACAAATTTGTTTATATCCCTGTTAGTGAGTATTTCTCCTTTGCCAAGATAATCCATCCACCTGACAGGTGTGGCATATCAAGAAGCTGATTAAACAGCATGATCATTACACAGGTGCACCTTGTTCTGGGGACAATAAAAGGCCACTCTAAAATGTGCAGTTTTGTCACACAACACAATGCCACAGATATCTGAAGTTTTGGGGGAGCATGCAATTGGCATGCTGACTCCAGGATTGTCCACCATAGCTGTTGCCATAGAATTGAATGTTCCTTTTTCTACCATAAGCCGCCTCTAATGTCGTTTTAGAGAATTTGGCAGTACGTCCAACCGGCCTCACAACCGCAGACCACGTGTATGGTGTCGTGTGGGGGCGAGCGGTTTGCTGATTTCAACGTTGTGAACAGAGTGCCCCATGGTGGCGGTGGGGATATGGTAGGACAGGTATAAGCTATGGACAACGAACACAATTGCATTTTATCGATGGCAAAATTGAATGCACAGAGATACTGTGACAGGATTCTGAGGCCCATTGTCGTGCCATTCATCCGCTGCCATCACCTCATGTTTCAGCATGATAATGCACGGCCCCATGTCGCAAGAATCTGTACACAATTCCAGGAAGCTGAAAATGTTCCAGTTCTTTCATGGCCTGCATACTCACCAGACATGTCACCCATTGAGCATGTTTGGGATGCTCTGGATCGACGTGTACGATAGCGTGTTCCAGTCCCCACCAATATCCAGCAACATGTTGCACAGCCATTGAAAAGGAGTGGGACAACATTCCACAGGCCACAATCAACAGCCTGATCAACTCAATGCGAAGGAGATGTGTCGCGCTGGATGAGGCAAATGGTGGCCACACCAGACACTGACTGGTTTTCTGATCCATGCACCTACCTTTTTTTTAAGGTATCTGTGACCAACAGATGCATATCTGTATTCCCAGTCATGTGAAATCCATAGATTAGTGCCTGATTTCCTTATATGAACTGTAACTCAGTAAAACCTTTAAAATTGTTGCATATTGCATTTATATATTTTGGTTCAGTATATAAAGGAAAGACACCAACAGACAACAAAAATACTATCTAATATACTATAAAAAATACTATCTAGTCTACATGATGAGATTATTATGGATAAGAGCGAAAATATTTTTATTTGTCAAACGGCAGTCGAGCATCGATCATCATGTCACCAGAATAAGACCCCCGTGCACTTTCACCACCCTGTGAAGTTCTTCATAATTCATTTCATCTGTAGCATAATAAACTGTCGTAGTGGGAGGACCACACAACATGTCATCGCGTGACTCCAAGTTGACCCTGGATATGATGGTTATTATATCAATATTTCCGCATAAAAGCGTTTCCACTGACATTTCTCGCATTATTCATTTTACCGACACAAAAACATCCCACCTTGTCTAGCGTATTTAGTTTTGTTGACATTCGGATAATTTACCAACACATGTTCTGTTTCCATCAGGCCTGGCGTGACATGTTTTATTCGACACGTAACAAGGTTGGATGGAAGCCTGGTTAGTCATGTGATTTTTCAACCCCCTACAGTTTCTACAGGTTTTCCATTTCGCTTCTGGCACACCTGCATGTGAATTAGTGAAGTGTACTTATGTAAATCCTTCAGCATGAGTGAATTAGTAAAGTATACTAAATAAATCCTTCAGAATGAGTGAAAGGGGAAAGTATACCAAATAAATCCTTCAGAATGAGTGAAAGGTGAAAGTATACCAAATAAATCCTTCAGAATGAGTGAAAGGGGAAAGTATACCAAATAAATCCTTCAGAATGAGTGAAAGGGGAAAGTATACCAAATAAATCCTTCAGAATGAGTGAAAGGGGAAAGTATACCAAATAAATCCTTCAGAATGAGTGAAAGGGGAAAGTATACCAAATAAATCCTTCAGAATGAGTGAAAGGGGAAAGTATACCAAATAAATCCTTCAGAATGAGTGAAAGGGGAAAGTATACCAAATAAATCCTTCAGCATGAGTGAAAGGGGAAAGTATACCAAATAAATCCTTCAGCATGAGTGAAAGGGGAAAGTATACCAAATAAATCCTTCAGAATGAGTGAAAGGGGAAAGTATACCAAATAAATCCTTCAGAATGAGTGAAAGGGGAAAGTATACCAAATAAATCCTTCAGAATGAGTGAAAGGGGAAAGTATACCAAATACATCCTTCAGAATGAGTGAAAGGGGAAAGTATACCAAATAAATCCTTCAGAATGAGTGAAAGGGGAAAGTATACCAAATAAATCCTTCAGAATGAGTGAAAGGGGAAAGTATACCAAATAAATCCTTCAGCATGAGCCACAGGGAACTGGATAATCTAAAAAGGGGAGAGGGCAGGACTGAACATTAAATGCTGCTGGAAACATCAAACATCAAACGCCTCCGCCCCATTTCATCTATAAAGTCACTGTCACGACTTCCGCCGAGGCTGCCCCCCCTCCTGGTTCGGGCAGGCTTCGGCGGAAGTCGTCACCGGAGTACTAGCTACTGCCGATCCCATTCTCATCACTCCACTTGTCATGTCTTGTCAATCACACACACCTGGTGATCATTCCCCTAATTAGTGTGTGTATAAGTGTTCCCTCTGTTCCCCTTGTCTTTGTGAGTGATTATTTGTTTGTGAGAGAGTGTAGCTCGGTTGAGCTACTATTCACTGTGTTTATGCCAAGGTGGATGTTTTCCCTTGTATAGTTTCGTTTGACGCTTTGGGCGTTTGATTTATTCAAACGGATTAAACTCTGGACTTCGGTATTTTACCTCCTGTGCCTGACTCCTTCCTTCAGGCCTCGTCACAGTCACACTGAGTCTTAAAACGATGACTAGTGCACTGGGAGGGACAGAGGCCCTTTTATATGATAGATGTTTGGCTTTACGCTAACCACTGATCAAAACCTCACCCTATGGGCCCTGGTCAAAAGTACTACATAGGGAGCTGTGGCATTTCGGATGCAACTCCAACAACGGCACAAACACGGACTGGAATAAATTACAGCCTAGGGAGTTGGTTTTGGGTTTTACTCTTTAGTTAAAGTGTAGATTATAGGTTATTGTTTGTCCTCTGTTTGTCCCTCTCTGGTACATAAAGTCAATAATCCATAAGACTTTTGTGAACACCCACAATAATGACCATGTAGGCTAATGCAGCCCTATGCATGAATGTTGTTATGCGCAATGTTTTCCCCCCTAATATTTTCTTTGTTCTTGCTCCGTGGCACCAGCCTGGTCCCATATCTGCTTGTGATGTCTTGCCAACTCCTGTGGTCATTATCACACCAAACACAGAGTTGGCAAAACAGCACAAACAAATTTGGGACCAGGCTATCGTAACTGTCTGACCACACAGCAACCCTGGAGATTTATACTGATTAGGCAGTTAGTTGTACTCTGTAATTACACTGAGACACACAGAGGACACCAGGTGAGCCTGAGGGTAACGTCATGTTGTGGAGCAGTTTTCATGCCCATCCGTGACGTGTTCTAGACTCCACGATTTAAAAAAAAAACGATAAAAATACACCTTATGGAACAGCGGGGACTGTGACACACACAAACACAGATACACACATACACATACACATGATAACACACGCACTCTACACACACCTACCCATGGGTTTTGTATTGTAGATATGTGGTAGTAGAGTAGTGGCCTGAGGGAAATGTAATGTCATATAATATTTGTCCTTGTTTATAACTGCCGTAATATTGCTGGAGCCCAGCAGCAGCTTATGGTGATCCTTCATAAATCAAATCAAAAACAAAATACGAGCCCACAGATGTCAACTTGGTAATTTTGAGAGAGTAAGTGTATTTGACTATCTTGAAATAAAAGGACCTATTTTGGCCGAATGCAGAGAAGAAGACCTATTCTGACAGTTCTTTCATTCTCCCATTAACTGACTTTGGGATAACAGCCAGGATGCATAGACAACTTAAAATGACTGTCAAGAAAAATGAAGAACAGCCCTAGAGACTGTCTGGCAGATCTACTAGCTACATTAATATAGTTAATACTAGACATTTTTCATTCTTGAAATATGACAGTATTTTTTACTACAGCCCAACAGGTGAAGAGACCTTGCAATAGGCTATCACTGAGGGATAGCTGCCTGCATGGCAGCCGACTAGTCCCTCTGAGTGGTGAAATGCATGCAGACGTAGCCCACTGATGACGTGGTGTATGGGAGTACTGAATCACAGCCTGTGCTTGGTGTTCTGGTCTGGCCAGACACTTTGGCTCACTTCCTGCCTAGCTGGACAGAGGAGACACGTCCTGCCTAGCTGGACAGAGGAGACACTTCCTGCCTAGCTGGACAGAGGAGACACGTCCTGCCTAGCTGGACAGAGGAGACACGTCCTGCCTAGCTGGACAGAGGAGACACGTCCTGCCTAGCTGGACAGAGGAGACACTTCCTGCCTAGCTGGACAGAGGAGACACATCCTGCCTAGCTGGACAGAGGAGACACTTCCTGCCTAGCTGGACAGAGGAGACACTTCCTGCCTAGCTGGACAGAGGAGACACGTCCTGCCTAGCTGGACAGAGGAGACACGTCCTGCCTAGCTGGACAGAGGAGACACGTCCTGCCTAGCTGGACAGAGGAGACACGTCCTGCCTAGCTGGACAGAGGAGACACGTCCTGCCTAGCTGGACAGAGGAGACACATCCTGCCTAGCCGGACAGAGGAGACACGTCCTGCCTAGCCGGACAGAGGAGACACTTCCTGCCTAGCCGGACAGAGGAGACACTTCCTGCCTAGTCGGACAGAGGAGACACTTCCTGCCTAGCCGGACAGAGGAGACACTTCCTGCCTAGCTGGACAGAGGAGACACTTCCTGCCTAGCTGGACAGAGGAGACACTTCCTGCCTAGCTGGACAGAGGAGACACTTCCTGCCTAGCCGGACAGAGGAGACACTTCCTGCCTAGCTGGACAGAGGAGACACTTCCTGCCTAGCTGGACAGAGGAGACACGTCCTGCCTAGCTGGACAGAGGAGACACTTCCTGCCTAGCTGGACAGAGGAGACACGTCCTGCCTAGCCGGACAGAGGAGATGAAACAGGGTGTTCAGGCCGTAAAGAGGAGTTAAGCACATTTTGCATTATTTGAATTTCTACAGAAATGTTCCTTTACTGGAACTTTCGCTAAAAACGTATGTTGTGTCGAGCAAACGTTGCTAATTATGCTGTGATGACTAAGGAGAACCGCTGACGCTGTATTTTCATCATAAGGTTTATTCATAACAAAAGGGTTACAGCGTCGATTTACAGATACCTGCAGATACCTGGAGAATAATCGCCCCATCTCAAATCTGATTATTCTGTCTTCCTTTTGTCCTAACTGTGATATATACCCTATGTAATCTGATATGGGTGTTCCCCTACAGACCAATCCCAGGAGGACACCTAACAGACTTCCTCTGCTTTTGGGTGTCCCTCTAAAACTGCTCCCCCTAAAACTGAATAAACATCCTCTCAGGTTCCATTTGAAAACGTTAGCAAAGTCATAATCCCTCAGATACTACACGTAAAAATGTCGTAGTAAATTTGAGCATAAAACGGTCTGTTTATTGTTAAACAAATTAAAGGACTCAGTCTTTCCATTGTTCTATTGCCACTGAGAGTGCAGTGCACTGAGATATCGAACCAACCAGCTTTTATGTCTTTCCTCAGGGTCAATGCCAAGTGGGGAGGATATGAATTTGACCAGACCGAGAGGAACAACCTTGAAACAAACTGGTTTTGTGATATGCCCCTCTGACAGTATATCATCAATCTGGAGGATGTGGGCAACATCAGAGGTAGATCATTAGATGGTAGATTGTGTGTGTGTGTGTGTGTGTGTGTGTGTGTGTGTGTGTGTGTGTGTGTGTGTGTGTGAGAGAGACAGGCTGTGGTTGATCTCATCTCATAACAGTCTGTCATAACAGATAGCACTGACTCCATTACTGTAGAATTATTACTGTAGAATTATTACTGTAGAATTATTACTGTAGAATTATTTGTTTGAATCACTTTTTTTTTTTGCCAGAGTCAATAACAATCAAAACAATAACAATACTCACATTCCTTGATATGAACATGTACAGTATGTCAGACACACTGAAATCAAGTTTATTTGAAATGACATTGTAACATTGCTCAAGAAGCGCTTCAGTGGTCTCTGCTGTGATGTCCTCATGTCCATGTCCTCAGAAATCAACAGCTGAATGCATCTTTGAAGCACCATTCAGCTGATACACTATGATTTATAATAATAATAATATAATAATATGCCATTTAGCAGACGCTTTTATCCAAAGCGACTTACAGTCATGTGTGCATACATTTTTACGTATGGGTGGTCCCAGGGATTGAACCCACTACCCTGGCGTTACAAGCGCCATGCTCTACCAATTGAGCTACAGAGGACCAATCGTCTGTGTATGTCTTGTGTCTGTATCTGTCTTGTGTCTGTAGTTGTGTCTGTCTTGTATCTGTAGTTGTGTATGTCTTGTGTCTGTAGTTGTGTCTGTCTTGTGTATGTAGTTGTGTCTGTAGTTGTGTCTGTCTTGTGTCTGTAGTTGTGTCTGTCTTGTGTCTGTGTCTATGAGGCTCTGATAGGGGCTGAGTCTGTTACTGTCTTCTGTTTGAGCAGTAGAGCAGTCTGTCTCTCTGAATGTCTCTGTCTCTCTGAATGTCTCTGTCTCTCTGTATGTCTCTGTCTCTCTGTGTCTCTGAATGTCTCTGTCTCTCTGAATGTCTCTGTCTCTCTGTGTCTCTGTGTCTCTGAATGTCTCTGTCTCTCTGAATGTCTCTGTCTCTCTGTGTCTCTGAATGTCTCTGTCTCTCTGAATGTCTCTGTCTCTCTGAATGTCTCTGTGTCTCTGTCTCTCTGAATGTCTCTGTCTCTCTGAATGTCTCTGTGTCTCTAAATGTCTCTAAATGTCTCTGCGTCTCTAAATGTCTATGTCTCTCTGAATGTCTCTGTCTCTCTGAATGTATCTGTGTCTCTGAATGTCTCTGTGTCTCTGAATGTCTCTGTCTCTCTGAATGTATCTGTGTCTCTGAATGTATCTGTGTCTCTGTGTCTCTGAATGGCTCTGTCTCTCTGAATGTCTCTGTCTCTCTGAATGTATCTGTCTCTCTGAATGTCTCTGTGTCTCTGAATGTATCTGTGTCTCTGAATGTATCTGTGTCTCTGAATGTCTCTGTCTCTCTGTATGTATCTGTGTCTCTGAATGTCTCTGTCTCTCTGAATGTCTCTGTGTCTCTGTCTCTCTGAATGTATCTGTCTCTCTGAATGTCTCTGTGTCTCTGAATGTATCTGTGTCTCTGAATGTATCTGTGTCTCTGAATGTCTCTGTCTCTCTGTATGTCTCTGTGTCTCTAAATGTCTCTGTGTCTCTAAATGTCTCTAAATGTTAACCCCCCCCTTCCAATCTGATCTGTGATCAGTCTCCCTGCTCCATGCTATCAGTAGTACTATCATCCCTCTCTGCCCAGTGGAGACATTCAACTTCGGAATGCAAAGAAAATCACTGCTGTGAGCACGCCAAAACAAGCCAGAGCTGTTGTGATGTCCAACACTGTTGAATATCAATTTTAACAACACCTACAGTTGGTTATTTATTACCTAATATCTTGTTTCATTACTGTTTCAGACACAATTTAATGTATTTATAATTTTTTTAAATTTAGAAATATTTCAAATGGGTTTTAGTATGAATTAGAAAAATAAGTCTCCCTGTTTCCATAGATCTCCCTCTGCAATGAATATGTTGAGTGGAGCGTTATAATTGTCCCTCTAGATATCCTTCCTTATGTTGCGGATGAAAGCGATACAGAATCCTTTCACAATAACAATGTATTCAATAAGCATGCATTCCCAGATACACTACATGAACAAAAGTATGTGGACACCTGCTCGTTGAACATCTCATTCCAAAATCATGGGCATTAATATGGAGTTGGTCCCCCCCTTTGCTGCTATAACAGCCTCCACTCTTCTGGGAAGGCTTTCCACTAGGTGTTGGAACATTGTTGCGGGGACTTGCTTCCATTCAGCCACAAGAGCATTAGTGAGATCGGGCACTGATGTTGGGAGATTAGGCCTGGCTCGCAGTCGGCGTTCCAATTCATCCCAAAGGTGTTCGATGGGGTTGAGGTCAGGGATCTGTGCAGACCATTAATTATTCCTCCTCCACCAAGCTTTACAGTTGCCACTTTGCATTGGAACAGGTAGCGTTCTCCTGGCATCTGCCAAACCCAGATTCTTCCGTCGGACTGCCATATGGTGAAGTGTGGTTCATCACTCCAGAGAAGGCGTTTCCACTGCTCAAGAGTCCAATGGCGGAGAGCTTTACACAAATACATGTAAATTTTAGTCATTTAGCAGACGCTCTTATCGAGAGCAACTTACAGTTAGTGAGTGCATACATTTTTCATTACACCACCCCAGCCGACGCTTGGCATTGCGCACAGTGATCTTAGGCTTGCGTGCGGCTGCTCGGCCACAGTTCTTGTGCTGACGTTGCTTCCAGAGGCAGTTTGGAACTCTGTAGTGAGTGTTGCAACCGAGGACAGACGATTTTTAAGTGCTACGCGCTCCAGCACTCGGCGGTCCCGTTCTGTGAGCTTGTGTGGCCTACCACTTCGCGGTTGAGCCGTTGTTGCTCCTAGACGTTTCCACTTCACAATAACAGCACTTACAGTTGACCGCGGCAGCTCTAGCAGGGCAGGAATTTGACGAACTGACTTGTTGGAAAGGTGGCATCCTATGGCGGTGCCACGTTGAAAGTCACTGAGCTCTTCAGAATACACATGATATCATTGATAGAACAGAATACACGATATCATTGATAGAACAGAATTCACATCACACTCTGAAAGCAGGAACACAAAGATCCAAGGCTGTCATTGGACACAACCAGTTCTGAGCCAAAGAAGCCATTTCATCAGATACTGTAGATAGGCTATCATTTATAAACTACAAGGCTCTTCCCAATCTGCCAAACATTTATTCATCTGACTGAGCTGCTCGAAAGAGGACATTTTCAACAGCAAAAGCCAAAGGAGGCATGAGGAACCCAGTAACAGTGATGACAGCCATGGTGTCTGTGAAGTTTATGCTGTACACAATGTGCCTGTGTGCCCCATGGTGGCTAGGTTCAATCTGAGGGGACCAGTGAGGGCCTGTTTGCCCTCTGTAACAGCTACGAAGACTTCTCCAGTTGCACCATGTTTCCAGCAGAGTTGCTGTTACATTTTGTGGAGAGAGGGTGGCTGCATCCCAAAATACACCCTATTATATTATATCCCTTTATATTCCCACTACTTTTGACCAGGGCCCATAGGGCACTATAGTACATGGGGAATAGGCTGCCATTTGGGACACATCCAGTGCTATTCCAAACCACTGTGCAACACAACAATTGGGCCAGAGTGTCTGAAATGACAGTATGCTGGTAGTAGTGTGATATACTGTCGTCAAACTCAAAGCTTTGTTACATCAGGCAGCAGTCTCCCACTCACAAGATGTCATGAATGTGGACTATTCATTCAACTTTACTACATTGACGTACACACCGGTTTCATCCAAGAGAACAACAGGTCAATGTACAACAGGACAAAGTAGCACTACAATTAAAGTATATAGCTTCAATCAAAGTATATAACTTTAATTACAGTATATAACTACAATTACAGTATATAACTTCAATTACAGTATATTACAACTTCAGGCCTAGTCTCTTTTTTAAAATGGTGGACGTTTCTCTCTAAATAACCCAACCACCTAAAATGGCTGACTGACTGCCTGCTACTGTGTGTACAAATGACAACATAGGCTAAGTTGATGGTATGAATGTCAGATACCCATGAGTACCTATTTGATTCATTATCAGGTACATATAGTTTGTCTTGGATCTTCCTCTCTGGCTGCAGTGCTCTCTCCTTCGCAGCTCTCTTCACTATCAGACCAGCTCTCAACAGTGGTAGGAGAGCCATTGCTGCACTACTCCTCAATACTGTCTCATGTAGGCTATGAAATACGTCTCAAGTAGCTGCTGTGCACATTAAAGGATGTGTCACTGCAATAGAGCGTTGCGGCTCAATCGTTTATCTTTGATGAAAACTGTTGATGTTTGCATTTGCATGGCAAAAAGGTACACGTCATTGTGCAAGACACTGAAGTCTAATTCCATGGATTCGATGACAGGGATGGATCCTCCTGTCAAATGAAACCAAGAACTAACACTACCACCCAGTGGTACAACGTGCCACATCATACAATCTGGCAAGACAACGCCACGCTAAAATAATGTTCGCGTGGATATGTGACTCATCGAAAATAATATAGGAAGTTCTAAAACTTGTATGCTGGCCCTTTAGTATTTTGTCAAACAAATAAGAGGACAGGTGCCTAGAATCAACTTTTTTATTTTACAAGTGGGTAAACATTAACTATATTCAGAGAGTGAAAGGAAAACTTAATACAGCTGTCCAAATCAACGTGAATTACAATAGCTGCTTTCATTAAGACAAAACAGACAGCAATCTTACATAATCTAATTTACCTGCCTAATGTTAACCCATAGAGGTACATGCTCTATTTAATTCTGTGCATCATTCATACTGGATATTCATAGTGAATGCGTCCCAAACTGTACTCTATTCCCTATATATTCCCACTACCTTGGACTAAGGCCTATAGGGTGCCATTTGGGACGTTTCAATAATAGGGTTTAAATAACTGAAAGTGGACAGCTTGGCAGCGCGAGCTCATTCCAGTGTTCCATAAAGACATTACAGCAAGACTGGTCTGCAGTCAGAGGGCTCTTCCTTCTCATTGGTCATCCTTCATATCAGCACCAACCAACAGCTAACACACAGAAACAAGAACACAATTAGGCTAAAACAGGTTGCAATGGGAGAAGAGAAAAAGTAGGGATGGATGGAAGGTTGGTCGATATTGAATTGATTGTCGCTTAATATATATTTAGAGAGAGGGAGAGAGTTCACCTGTTCTATAAAGGAAAGAGGATGATTTTTCACTTGGGGCCAATGTAGTTGGCTGCCTTTCCAGTCTTCTTCAGTGTCTCCAGAAGCACATCCGTGTCCTTGTCAGACTCAATGAAAACCTTCTTGTTGGGGAGGTCGATCTCAAATTGGACACCACCTTATGCCAACAAATAAGACAAAAAAAAAATCAATTTTAGCAAGCCAAGTCAATATGACAAGTAATCTATATTTGCTGAATGTAGCTAAGTGTGTGTGCGTGTGGACGCGTGTGCGTGTGTGTTGTTTAACAACCTCTTCCAGATGTTCCAGGAAGCTGGATTTGCTGTGACGTTTAGCTATAAGAGACACTCACCCAGTTTATTGAGGACTCGGGTGACAGCACCGGAGCATCCCTCACATGTCATGTCCACAAAGAATTCGTGCTTCTGTGGGAATAATTCACAAACGGATTCGTATTCCAGGAGTTACGCATCATTCTCATGCTAGTATGGGACAGCTAACCAGTTAGCAAGCAATGACTAGCTCAGCTATTAGTCTGATTAATCAGGCTGTACTACACAATTAATTGGTATTTACAGCCTGAACTAATGACTGCAAAATCGTGTAAATGTTTCTTACAAGCCAGAATGTTGAATAAAATTACATTTAAACTTACTCTACAACGGTTGTCTGTGCGGTTGAATTTGTTCTTCAGCTGCTCGAAATTTGAGACAAAATATCCACAGGAAAGTATTGTTTACCTGACTTTTTAGAAAACAGGTAGGTATATGGTTCGGTTCTGCCCCGAGGTAAAATTAGTTTTGTATTGGATATTCGGTTCTTTCATTAATAGCTATTGAACCAAGCATGCCATGCCATGACAATGAAACCCCATGCTTTTCTGAATCAGGGGAGGATGGAGAGCATTCCACACCTTTTTTGTGTTAAGTATAGTTTACCCGAATCAGTATCTGAGTGTTAGAGACCTCCCTAATACTCAGAAAGCGCAGATTCAAACTCCCATTCGCAGCTCTGCAATCATTATAATGTCAAAATACTTTCGTTGATCACCAAATATGGAGTTTCGCTGCGCAACTATCTTCATTTACACCCTTAAAGGCTGGTATGTACTTCTAAAAAAACGTCTAAATAAAAATTTACAAGCAACCGAAACAAAAGAAGCCTTTTCGGCGCCTCCAATCACTCATTACTGCCATGCACAGGTAGGAAATCTACAACTACTCAATATTTTGGAGGCTCCTAATAGGCTTTTTTTTTCTTCAGTTGCTTGTAAATTTATATTTTGACCTTTTTTGTTAGTACATTCCGGGCGTTACAGGGGTAAATGAAGATAGTTGCTCAGCGAAACTCCATATTTGGTGATCAACGAATGTATTTTGACATTATAATGCTTGCAGAGCTGGTGAATGGGAGTTTGAGTCGGACATTTCTGAACGCCCAGATACTGATTCAGGTAAACTATACTTTCCTGTGGATATTTTGTCTCAAGGACAAACCGCATAGACAACCGATATAACAATAATATAATTGTATTAAACATTCTGGCTTGTAAGGAACATTTACACGATTTTGCAGGCATTAGGCTGTATACCAATTCATTGTGCATTACATGCTGATTAATCAGACTAACTAGCTATGTATCAAAACACTGCAGTGCAATCTCAGAACCAGCTAAGAAGCTAGCTACGTGTTAGCTATTTAGCTATGTAACAATAACAATATGCGAATGTATTCAATAACTCACGGTCGTCATGTTGAGTTTGAGCGCAAGATCAATGGACTTTCTCCTCTCTCAAAGCATGCACGACTAACTAGCTACTGAATGTGTTGCTGCCTGGCTTGCTAGCTACAGTAAATCAAATTAAGGGACCATCTACACGTTGCTAGATATTGGTGAAAGTAACTTTGCATTTTTTACGCAATATTCATATGTAGAAAGTTGGTGGGATGAGTGCACAATTATACTGACTAATATCAATATTATTATTTTGCTAAAACACTTTCAAATAAAATTATTTTGGGAGAAGTCGTTTTTTCCATCACTATATTGCTGCAAGTAACTTATCCAGAGCCCTTAACACGTCACACCGGAATACGGAAGTTTGGAACGTTTTTGAATTGTTATTTTTTTAACCAACCTGCAACAAAGTAACCAAATTTGAGAAACCGCGAAAAAGGGACAAGTCACATGTGGCGTCACAATAAACGATACATTCTGCTTATTTCAATTTTCCCAGCTTGCTACATGGGCGAACACCGCAGCGCTCACGCTTTTATCAACTTGGCCAATTCAATGTTTGTGGTGATGTTTCACATCAGACAATCGGCATCATTTAACACTAACGATAATTGACTTCGTTTTGATGGAAATAGTTAGTTTGCTAACAAGCCAGCTAGCTAGCCACAAAATCAAGCGTCCAAAATTCGATCAGCTGACCTGCGGCATCTTCCAGATCATGTGACCAAACCCCCCTGTGTGTCGGAAGTGGTCTTCAGATAGCACTAGCAGTTCACTTGTATATATATATTTTTTTGTCATTTAGCAGACGCTCTTATCCAGAGCGACTTACATGAGCAATTAGGGTTAAGTGCCTTGCTCAAGGGCACATCGACAGATTTCAAATCAAATCAAATCAAATTTTATTGGTCACATGCGCCGAATACAACAGGTGCAGACATTGCAGTGAAATGCTTACTTACAGCCCTTAACCAACAGTGCATTTATTTTAAACAAAAAAAGTAAGAATAAAACAACAACAACAAAAAAGTGTTGAGAAAAAAAGAGCAGAAGTAAAATAAAGTGACAGTAGGGAGGCTATATATACAGTAAAATAAAGTGACAGTAGGGAGGCTATATATACAGGGGGGTACCGTTGCAGAGTCAATGTGCGGGGGCACCGGCTAGTTGAGGTAGTTGAGGTAATATGTACATGTGGGTAGAGTTAAAGTGACTATGCATAAATACTTAACAGAGTAGCAGCAGCGTAAAAAGGATGGGGGGGCAGTGCAAATAGTCCGGGTAGCCATGATTAGCTGAGATTTTTCACCTAGTCGGCTCGGGGATTAGAACCAGCGACCTTTCGGTTACTTGCACAACGCTCTTAACCACTAAGCTACCTGCCGCCCTGGTATTGAACCAAAAATCGCCTCTTCCTCTCACATCCAGTACAATATCGACGTGGATGGTAGGAAAAATACCGCTCTACCAAGAGATACCCCTCCAGCGAACTCCTTTGATGTAAATACTACCGAGCCAGGAATCACTGCTTTATAGGTGAGTTATCATAAATGAATAATAGATAACTAGCTAGCTAATTAGCCAGGATTAACTCATGCAAAACAAACTGATTGATGTGTTGTCAACTAACGTTATCTAGCTGGAGGTGGCGTAGCTGTAATATGTGATCAAACAATTATGTTGTTGGAACTTGATATAAGATGGCTTGGCTAACGTGTAGCTCAGTTGGTAGAGCATGGCGCTTGCAACGCCAGGGTTGTGGGTTCGTTTCCCTGGGGGGCCAGTATGAAAAATGTATGCACTCACTAACTGTAAGTCGCTCTGGATAAGAGCGTCTGCTAAAATGACTAAAATGTAAAATGAATACAGCCCCAACAGAACGGTTTCTGATCATGGCTTTGAGACCTTACAAAAAAAGATTTCAGTTTTGAAACTGCAGAAAAAGTGTAGTAACTGCATTCGACTGGTATTTTGGACGCAGTAATTGCAGAATAATAACTGTAGTTATACTGCACTCTAACGGCAATCTTTTTTCGTAAGGGGGGGCCATAGCCTTGCTAGTCACTGTGCCAGCTTCTTCAACATTTTAGGTTAATCCAAGCATGTTTACATTCAGATGCAAGGCAAGGGCTAGTGGCAAGTCCATGCAGTTTTCACACAATGTACAGGTAACTGCTAAAATAAAGGTTGTGTGTCAGTCACCAGATCTCAACTAGGGCCGGGCGATATATCGAATTCATGTTTTTGCGCGATATTCCAAATGCCTGTATCGCAATAATCAAGTTTTATTTTGTTGTTTTATTGTTGTTTTGCGCATGTTGTCTTGTTGGTCTTGCCTCCTTCACTCCTGCTGTGCTGTGCACCTTCCCATTTACACCAGAGATCTGTATATAATGACGAGATGCCTCCGCCCTAACAATGATAGTCGTTGTCCCAAAGGTGGGAAGGCAGATGACAAGCTTAGGTCCAAAATAAGCCCAAAGAAACGCATTGGGCTTATTTTGAGAGTTTTTGGTGAGAGTGAAACCTCTCGCTTCGCCTCTTTCTCTCTGTTTACAAACACACCAAGCGCCCCCTCCCGACACTCACAAAATCAAATCATCAAATCACATTTTATTTGTCACATGCTTAATAAACAACAAGTGTAGACTAACAATGAAACGCTTACTTACGGGTCCTTTTCCAACAATGCGGAGAGAAAGATTAAATAATAGAAAAGTAATAATACGAGGAATAAGTACACAATGAGGAACGATAACTTGGCTATATACACGGGGTACCAGTATCGAGTCGATGTGCAGGGGTACGAGGTAATAACTTGGCTATATACACGGGGTACCAGTATCGAGTCGATATGCAGGGGTACGAGGTAATAACTTGGCTATATACACGGGGTACCAGTATCGAGTCGATGTACAGGGGTACGAGGTAATAACTTGGCTATATACACAGGGTACCAGTATCGAGTCGATGTGCAGGGGTACGAGGTAATAACTTGGCTATATACACGGGGTACCAGTATCGAGTCGATGTACAGGGGTACGAGGTAATAACTTGGCTATATACACAGGGTACCAGTATCGAGTCGATGTGCAGGGGTACAAGGTAATAACTTGGCTATATACACAGGGTACCAGTATCGAGTCGATGTGCAGGGGTACGAGGTAATAACTTGGCTATATACACGGGGTACCAGTATCGAGTCGATGTACAGGGGTACGAGGTAATAACTTGGCTATATACACAGGGTACCAGTATCGAGTCGATGTGCAGGGGTACGAGGTAATAACTTGGCTATATACACGGGGTACCAGTACTGAGTCGGGGTGCAGGGGTACGAGGTAATAACTTGGCTATATACACGGGGTACCAGTATCGAGTCGATGTGCAGGGGTACGAGGTAATAACTTGGCTATATACACGGGGTACCAGTACTGAGTCGATGTGCAGGGGTACGAGGTAATAACTTGGCTATATACACGGGGTACCAGTACTGAGTCGGTGTGCAGGGGTACGAGGTAATAACTTGGCTATATACACGGGGTACCAGTACTGAGTCGGGGTGCAGGGGTACGAGGTAATTGAGCTAAATATGTACATATAGGTAGGGATAAAGTGATTAGGTAACAGGATAGATAATAAACAGTAACGGCAGCGTATGTTGATGAGTTAAAAGAGCAAAGGTGTCTACAGACAATATGCAAGAAGGGCCAACGGAGCGTAGCGCAATGTCGTTTTTCATCACAAAAGGGCGGTTACTCCTTGTAATACGCTCTGTCATTCTGAGACCCGACGTATCATTCCTTGCGAATACTGAGGGGCAGTATTGAGTGAGTTTTGCAATGGAAGTCCCGCCCCTGTGTCTACATCACATATTTTCCGGTATCCCTTCTGGTATAAACACAGAAGAGATGGACGCTCTGCTACTTCTGGTATAAACACAGAAGAGATGGATGTTCTGCTACTTCTGGTATAAACACAGAAGAGATGGATGTTCTGCTACTTCTGGTATAAACACAGAAGAGATGAACGCTCTGCTACTTCTGGTATAAACACAGAAGAGATGGATGTTCTGCTACTTCTGGTATAAACATGGAAGAGATGGACATTCTGCTACTTCTGGTATAAACACGGAAGAGTGACATTCTGCTACTTCGCCTCTACTACTTACAAGCTTCCTTTTGTGCTTTTCATTTCGAGATTTGCTAAACGCAACTATGTCTACAGTCGTGGTCAAAAGTTTTGAGAATGACACAAATATAAATTTTCACAAAGTCTGCTGCCTCAGTTTTTATGATGACAATTTGCATATACTCCAGAATGTTATGAAGAGTGATTAGATGAATTGCAATTAATTGCAAAGTCCCTCTTTGCCATGAAAATGAACTTAATCCCCAAAAAACATTTCCACTGCATTTCAGCCCTGCCACAAAAGGACCATCTGACATCACGTCAGTGATTCTCTCGTTAACACAGGTGAGAGTGTTGACGAGGACAAGGCTGGAGATCACTCTGTCATGCTGATTGAGTTAGAATAACAGACTGAAAGCTTTAAAAGGAGGGTGGTGCTTGAAATCATTGTTCTTCCTCTGTTAACCATGGTTCCCTGCAAGGAAACGTGCCGTCATCATTGCTTTGCACAAAAAGGGCTTCACAGGCAAGGATATTGCTGCTAGTAAGATTGCACCTAAATCAACCATTTATCAGATCATCAAGAACTTCAAGGAGAGAGGTTCAATTGTTGTGAAGAAGGCTTCAGGGCGCCCAAGAAAATCCAGCAAGCGCCAGGACCGTCTCCTAAAGTTGATTCAGCTGCGGGATCGGGGCACCACCAGTGCAGAGCTTGCTCAGGAATGGCAGCAGGCAGGTGTGAGTGCATCTGCACGCACAGTGAGGCAAATACTTTTGGAGGATGGCCTGGTGTCAAGAAGGGCAGCGAGGAAGCCACTTCTCTCCAGGAAAAACATCAGGGACAGACTGATATTGTGCAAAAGGTACAGGGATTGGACTGCTGAGGACTGGGGTAAAGTCATTTTCTCTGATGAATCCCCTTTCCAATTGTTTGGGGCATCCGGAAAAAAGCTTGTCCGGAGAAGACAAGGTGTGCGCTACAATCAGTCCTGTGTCATGCCAACAGTAAAGCATCCTGAGACCATTCATGTGTGGGGTTGCTTCTCAGCCAAGGGAGTGGGCTAACTCACAATTTTGCCTACGAACACAGCCATGAATAAAGAATGGTACCAACACATCCTCCGAGAGCAACTTCTCCCAACCATCCAAGAACGGTTTGGTGACGAACAATGCCTTTCCAGCATGATGGAGCACCTTGCCATAAGGCAAAAGTGATAACTAAGTGGCTCGGGGAACAAAACATCAAAATGTTGGGTCCATGGCCAGGAAACTACCCAGACCTTAATCCCATTGAGAACTTGTGGTCAATCCTCAAGAGGTAGGTGGACAAACAAAACCCCACAAATTCTAACAAACTCCAAGCATTGATTATGCAAGAATGGGCTGCCAGCAGTCAGGATGTGGCCCAGAAGTTAATTGACAGCATGCCAGGGCGGATTGCAGAGGTCTTGAAAAAGAAGGGTCAACACTGCAAAAATTGACTCTTTGCATAAACTTAATGTAATTGTCAATAAAAGCCTTTGACACTTATGGAATGCTTGTAATTATACTTCAGTATACCATAGTAACATCTGACAAAAATATCTAAAAACACTGAAGCAGCAAACTTTGTGAAGACCAATACTTGTGTCATTCTCAAAACTTTTGACCACGACTGTACGTCCAGTTTGGAGGAGTGTCTGTGTGAGCTGGTGAGACAATACGAAAACCTTTACAACCCTTCGATGCGGTTGTATTCTGACAAGCAAGCAAAAGACAACAGCTGGATGGAGATCTCATGAAATCTGAACACCGATACTGATATCAAAGAAACATGGAGAAAGATTGGGGACCGGTATGTTAGCAATCTGATAGGGTGAAGGAGATGAGGAGGGGAGGGGCCACTGGTGTGTGTCCCACCCGACTGTCAGACAACTGGCTAGTTCAAACATTAGACGTGTGTGTGTGTGTGTGTGTTAATTAGATTGAGATATTTATGAAATCAGTTATTTTGGGTAAACGTTTTAACTCAAAGGAGCCCATGGAGATCCTGGAAAGACACTTATAATAATAATAATATAATAATAATAATAATAATAATAATAATAATAATATGCCATTTAGCAGACGCTTTTATCCAAAGCGACTTACAGTCATGCGTGCATACATTTTTGTGTATGGGTGGTCCCGGGGATCGAACCCACTACCTTGGCGTTACAAGCGCCGTGCTCTACCAGCTGAGCTACAGAGGACCACTTGACCTGCTGGTGTGAGAGGACCACTTGACCTGCTGGTGTGAGGAAGTAGTCCTTGAGGATGTTGCACACGTCTATAGCAACTCTGGTTGCCCTGTCTGCTGACATGTTTATTGGGTCCAGGAAGCTGTCTCCCCCTTGTACCACCTATCTCCACTCTCCTGGAAGCAGGTCCCCAGTGGGTGTGGAGTGAAAAACAAACTTGGGGTGGATGTACCGTGTTGTCAGTGTCTGTGATGTCAGTCTCTGTGTTGTCTGTGTTGTCAGTGTCTGTGTTGTCAGTGTCTGTGATGCAAAGGTAGTTATGGAGGGCCACGCAGTCCTTCACAATGGTCTCAGCTTTCTCTGGGGCCTCAACCTCAAGGGCTCGTCCCAGGATCCTCCGATCTCGCAGCAAGGATCCCAAAGCAGTTCTCTGAAATTCTTCTGGCTCTTGAGTGGCGGTGGTTGTGGATCTTCTTGGCGTCATCGAGGCCAGAATAACCTTTTTGAATAAAATAAGTGTTTGAACAGGAACATGAAAGCTAACACGTGTACTGTAACAACTGCGTAGCCCTATGCTTTGGATATAGGCCCCCATCTTCTTATTGGGATGCCAGATCACCTCACTTTTATGTGAGGCATATCATTACAACGTCTATATTGGTATAATTTTCACATGTTTTTGGCGTATCTTACTTGGATATGGTCGGTACCTTGCATCGCAGACTGCCATCAGGACCATTTGAGAAAAAGTACTTGTAGTCGTAGTAATCGCTGCCCAAGTTTGCCGGATCTTGAATCCGAACATGTTTTCAATCGACAGCTCCTGCACAAAACGGATAATTCCAATGATCCCCAAAATCTCGTCCCCTCTTGCAGTGTTCTGCCTATTGTGCCACGGAGGGATAAGCAGCAAAGTCCTCCTTCAGGAAGTGCCAGAAATCCTGGCACACTTCCGTGACGATGGGACAAACTGTAGAGATTCCTATCTTATAAATTACAACTCACAGTGATACTTTGCTGTGTGCTGCCACTCACCAAAAACAGAAGGGTCACAGTCAGCCTTTCTGCAGTACTTACGGGCAAGCTGTGAGTTATCTTGTGCGAGATGTGAGGGGCAAGCCGCTGAAGCAAGTCGTCAAATCTGGCAACCAACATCTGAAAGTATTGAAAATGTCTTTCCTTTTTCAATGCTTCGCATAGGTTGGACAAGACACGTGTTTTCTCCATCGTCTCCTCTTGTAGTGTTCGGTGGATGAACTGTTCTCCATCGTCCCCTCTTGTAGTGTTCGGTGGATGAACTGTTCTCCATCGTCCCCTCTTGTAGTGTTCGGTGGATGAACTGTTCTCCATCGTCTCCTCTTGTAGTGTTCGGTGGATGAACTGTTCTCCATCGTCTCCTCTTGTAGTGTTCGGTGGATGAACTGTTCTCCATCGTCCCCTCTTGTAGTGTTCGGTGGATGAACTGTTCTCCATCGTCCCCTCTTGTAGTGTTCGGTGGATGAACTGTTCTCCATCGTCTCCTCTTGTAGTGTTCGGTGGATGAACTGTTCTCCATCGTCCCCTCTTGTAGTGTTCGGTGGATGAACTGTTCTCCATCGTCCCCTCTTGTAGTGTTCGGTGGATGAACTGTTCTCCATCGTCTCCTCTTGTAGTGTTCGGTGGATGAACTGTTCTCCATCGTCCCCTCTTGTAGTGTTCGGTGGATGAACTGTTCTCCATCGTCTCCTCTTGTAGTGTTCGGTGGATGAACTGTTCTCCATCGTCTCCTCTTGTAGTGTTCGGTGGATGAACTGGCCGTTTTCTGTCTTTTTTACTTCTCCTCCTGAGTATAATAGCAGTTTAAGCTCTAGCAGTTGTAATTCAAAAAGATACATGTTTGCTTCTGTGGCTAAAAAGTAGTGTCGTAAAGCATAGAACACCAGACTAGCCTGGCATGCAGTACCAGTCAAAAGTTTGGACACACCTACTCATTCCAGGGTTTTTCTTTTTTTAAAAAACTATTTTCTACATTGTAGAATAATAGTGAAGACATCAAAACTATGACATAACACATATGGAATCATGTAGTAACCAAAAAAGTGTTAAACAAATGAAAATATATTTATATTTGAGATTCTTCAAATAGCGACCCTTTGCCTTGACAGCTTTGCACACTCTTGGCATTCTCTCAACCAGCTTCATGAGGTAGTCACCTGGAATGCATTTCCAACAGTCTTGAAGGAGTTCCCACACATGCTGAGCACTTGTTGGCTGCTTTTCCATCACTCTGCGGTCCGACTCATCCCAAATCATCTCAATTGGGTTGAAGTCAGGGGATTGTGGAGGCCAGGTCATCTGATGCAGCACTCCATCACTTTTCTGCTTGGTAAAATAGCCCTTACACAGCCTGGGGGTGTGTTGGGTCATTGTCCTGTTGAAAAACAAATGATAGTCCCACTAAGCCCAAACCGGATGGGATGGTGTATCACTGCAGAATGCTGTGGTAGCCATGCTGGTTAAGTGTGCCTTGAATTCTAAATAAATCACAGCGTCACCAGCAAAGCACCCCCACACCATAACACCTCCTCCTCCTTGCTTTACGTTGGGAAATACACATGCGGAGATCATCCGTTCACACACACAGCATCTCACAAAGACACGGCAGTTGGAACCAACAATCTCCAATTTGGACTCCAGACCAAAGGACACATTTCCTCCAGTCTAATGTCCATTGCTCGTGTTTCTTGGCCCAAGCAAGTCTCTTCTTCTTATTGGTGTCCTTTAGTAGTGGTTTCTTTTCAGCAATTCACCCATAAAGGCCTGATTCATACAGTCTCCTCTGAACAGTTGATGTTGTACTTGATCTCTGTGAAGCATTTATTTGGGCTGCAATTTCTGAGGCTGGTAACTCTAATGAACTTATCCTCTGCAGCAGAGGTAACTCTGGGTCTTCCATTCCTGTGGCGGTCCTCATGAGAGCCAGTTTCATCATAACGCTTGATGGTTTTTGCGACTGCACTTGAAGAAAGTTCTTGAAATGTTCCGTATTGACTGACCTTCATGTCTTAAAGTAATGATGGACTGCTGTTTCTCTTTGCTTATTTGAGCTGTTCTTGCCATAATATTGACTTGGTCTTTTACCAAATAGGGCTATCTTCTGTATACCCCCCCTACCTTGTCACAACACAACTGATTTGGCTCAAACGCATTAAGAAGGAAATAAATTCCATAAATTAACTTTTAAGAAGGCACACCTGTTAATTGAAATGCATTCCAGGTGACTACCTCATGAAGCTGGTTGAGAGTATGCCAAGAGTGTGCAAAGCTGTCATCAAGGCAAATTGGAAGAATCTCAAATATAAAATATATGTTGATTTGTTTAACACTTTTTTGGTTACTACATGATTCCATATGTGTTATTTCATAGTTTTGATGTCTTCGATATTATTCTACAATGTAAAAATAAATAAAAACCCTTGAATGAGTAGGTTTGTCCAAACTGTTGACTGGTAGTGTATACAGCTAGCATTTGTAAACAGGCATATAACACCGGATACGCAAGTTTAAAACGTTGTCGATAGCTAGAGTCAAAAAGAGTTCCTGGGCCCCTCTTGCTTGGTTAGCTACTCTGGCTCCCCAAGCCCCCTAGTGGACACAAGGCGGACTTCCTCTCTGGGTGGAACGCAACAAAAATACAGACTCCACCTACGCGCTCGCACGCACGTAGATCAACGGAGTGGAGCTTGTAGCCGCCTTTAGTTTAAAAGAGTCAATGCAGATGGTCCGGGTAGCTGTTGGTTAACTATTTAACTAACAATTTAGCAGTCTTATGGCTTGGGGGGTAGAAGCTGTTCAGGGTTGCTGCATCGGTACTGCTTGCCGTGCGGTAGCAGAGAGAACAGTCTATGACTTAGGTGGCTGGTGTCTTTGACAATTTTTAGGGCCTTCTGACATCGCCTGGTATAGAGGTCCTGGATGGCAGGATGTACTGGGCCGTACGCACTACCCTCTGTAGCGCCTTGCGGTCGGATGCCAAGCAGTTGCCATACCAAGCGGTGATGCAGCCAGTCAAGATGCTCTCAATGGTGCAGCTGTATAACGTCTTGAGGATCTGAGAGCCCATGCAGAATCTTTTCAGCCTCCTGAGGGGGAAGAGGCGTCGTTGTGCCCTCTTCATGACTGTGTTGGTGTGTGTGGACCATGATAGATCCTTAGTCATGTGGACACTGATTCACTTGAAGCTCTCAACCTGCTCCTCTACAGCCCCGTCGATGTGAATGGGGGCGTGCACGTCCCTCCGTTTCCTGTAGTCCCACGATCAGCTCCTTTGTCTTGCTGACATTGAGGGAGAGGTTGTAGTCCTGGCATCACACTGCCAGGTCACTGACCTCCCTGTAGGCTGTCTCATCGTCAGTGATCAGGCCTATCACCGTCCTGTCGTCTGCAAACTTAATGATGGATTTGGAGTCGTGTGGCCACGCAGTCGTCGGTGAACAGGGAGCACAGGAGGAGGGACTAAGCACGCACCCCTGAGGGGCCCCTGCGATGAGGGTCAGCGTGGCGGACGCGTTGTCTACGCTCACCACCTGAGTGTGGCCCGGCAGGAAGTCCAGGATCCAGTTGCAGAGGGAGGGGTTTAATCCCAGTGTGCTTAGCTTCAAATATGAGAGATTACTTCTTCCTCTGACAAGCGGTTTCAACTCGCTGTTTGCGTTTTGAGGTTAGGCCCTACTGAATCGGTCATGTGGACACCGAAATACATTGAGACATTATTTCACTGTAATAGAGGAGAAGTTAACCTTTTCTAACGATGCCCTTTTTATGTCTCAACTCCTCAGTTGCGCGCAGAGCAGACACTACTAAAACAGGAGTATCAATGAACATTGATTCTGGAAAATGTATGCACAGTTTGTCGCGCGTGGCATTGCTGTACCACGTACCGCTAGCAGCATTTTAGCCAAAGACTGTTATACCAGCTGTCTAGTCTGTGTTTTTATAAATGTGCAGTAAGCATAAAACACAATTATACAAGGAACTGGCAACTCATTCTCATTCTGAGAAATAAGTCAGGACACTTGATTTCAACACCTAAACAAAGTGGACACTGAACAGGCCAACATGCTGTTCAAACAGTTGGAGACGAACAGGAGGGTGTGTACATAACAATTCAACTGTTCTGCCTTGTTAGCTAGCAAATAGATCCAAGTTGGCTAAACTTGAAATATAAAGATTAGCTGGCTTCTCACTAGCACGTGGGCTTGTGCTTGAGAGAATGTTTATGAGACCTGTGTTCATTTTCTATAATGCTACAAGAAGTTAGTCATTATTAGTGAATGTGCACTATGCATGGATGGTTCTGGAAAAAAATAAAAAATAAAGGGCATTTTCATAGATCAGTGACTATTACCAAAAAAGCAGGTTAAACTATTTTGATAAAATAATGAAATGATTAGTGGGTCTTATGCTTGTGGGAAGCTTATCTTTATTAGATTAGTAACATGAATTCATTAGATTATTGCTGACTGTTTTGAAATGCATTGTATTTGACTTTTTAATTTGACAACAAAGCTTATTTAGAGAAACATTTAGATATGATTTTTAGGCTCTATCGCCCAGCTCTAATCTCAACCCAGTTGAACACTTATGATTCTGTAGTAGGACTGCTCGTCTGGTATGAGTTTCTCCATATGAGTAGGACTGCTCGTCTGGTATGAGTTTCTCCATATGAGTAGGACTGCTCGTCTAGTATGAGTTTCTCCATATGAGTAGGACTGCTCGTCTGGTATGAGTTTCTCCATATGAGTAGGACTGCTCGTCTGGTATGAGTTTCTCCATATGAGTAGGACTGCTCGTCTGGTATGAGTTTCTCCATATGAGTAGGACTGCTCGTCTAGTATGAGTTTCTCCATATGAGTAGGACTGCTCGTCTGGTATGAGTTTCTCCATATGAGTAGGACTGCTCGTCTAGTATGAGTTTCTCCATATGAGTAGGACTGCTCGTCTGGTATGAGTTTCTCCATATGAGTAGGACTGCTCGTCTGGTATGAGTTTCTCCATATGAGTAGGACTGCTCGTCTGGTATGAGTTTCTCCATATGAGTAGGACTGCTCGTCTGGTATGAGTTTCTCCATATGAGTAGGACTGCTCGTCTGGTATGAGTTTCTCCATATGAGTAGGACTGCTCGTCTGGTATGAGTTTCTCCATATGAGTAGGACTGCTCGTCTTGTATGAGTTTCTCCATATGAGTAGGACTGCTCGTCTGGTATGAGTTTCTCCATATGAGTAGGACTGCTCGTCTGGTATGAGTTTCTCCATATGAGTAGGACTGCTCGTCTGGTATGAGTTTCTCCATATGAGTAGGACTGCTCGTCTGGTATGAGTTTCTCCATATGAGTAGGACTGCTCGTCTGGTATGAGTTTCTCCATATGAGTAGGACTGCTCGTCTGGTATGAGTTTCTCCATATGAGTAGGACTGCTCGTCTGGTATGAGTTTCTCCATATGAGTAGGACTGCTCGTCTGGTATGAGTTTCTCCATATGAGTAGGACTGCTCGTCTGGTATGAGTTTCTCCATATGAGTAGGAGCGCTGATCCTTTATGCTAGAATAGTACTCCTACTCTCGAGTGGCTTTATTATTACGGGCCTCGTGCTGCATTCAGCAGGGCTTAATGATGTGGAATGTGCAGTCAGCAATATATTATGTAGGACAAACAAGATTCTCTGACATGTAGAAGAAGGAATGAGATCAGGTCTATTCATTACATTTCTATTTACAACGTTTTCCTGTTGAACATATCCAGGAAACTGATGTACCGAGTGATTTTTATTAGATCACAACATTCTTCCACATGCGGAGGCTATTTTCTCTACTGATATAATGTATTTCATGACTTTCCATTCGGTATTTTCTTTGGATGAGAAGGAGCCTAAAGTGTGTTGTTTGTGGATGATCATTAGCTAACAACAATAACACTGTGCTTTGTTTGTGTGAGCAAACCAGGGCCCAGCCTAGCAGACTGGTTATGGCTGTACCAGGGCCCAGCCTATCAGACTGGTTATGGCTGTACCAGGGCCCAGCCTAGCAGACTGGTTATGGCTGTAACTCGGGTTACTGTGTAGTACAACCTGCTACCTACAGTATGAAGTAATGTAGCAGAATCTGTCATCACAGCAGGAGAATTAAGACATTCTTCTGACTGGGGGATATTTTTGTGATTGAATGAGGTATTATTGAAGTTGCCCTTGTGCCCATGTAACTGTAGTTACCTGGCAGCTTAATGCAGACTGACTGTGTGTCCCCGTATTGCAGGCCCAGGTCCAGTTCTCTCCAGGATATCAGCGAGCACCTCTGAGGCGGATGTTCTCTGTCCTGCTCCACCTCTTCCCCCCCCCCGGACCTGATTCTCAGTACGAGAGAATTGGAGGTCAAACAGGGACTTCGTAAGGATGGTTATGTTACGTGCATATATATTTTTCATTCCAGCTCTTGGTCATACAAAATCAAAGATCGCAACTCTATTGTATTGAAACGGTCAAACCTGCGTTTTGTTGATGGTGGTGGAAAAAGCTGTCAAAGAGCTGATTCATATGAGAGCGTGTGAGAGCCTGCATTCATAATTGTTTGAAGGCGTTGAGTCATGTGATTTGACACTGATCATGTTTTCTTTGTTATGTTGTTATGTTGGGCGGCAGGTAGCTTAGTGGTTAAGAGCGTTGTGCCAGTAACCGAAAGGTTGCTGGTTCTAATCCCCGAGCCGACTAGGTGGAAAAATCTGCCGATGTGCCCTTGAGCAAGGCACTTAACCCTAATTGCTCCTGTAAGTCGCTCTGGATAAGAGCGTCTGCTAAATGACTAAACATTTTTTAAAAAATGTAAAATGTTGTAGTTTTCTCCAGACCCTGATCCACCTCCTGAAGGGGAACATCGGTACAGGGCTGCTAGGCCTACCTCTGGCTGTCCGGAACAGGGCTGCTAGGCCTACCTCTGGCTGTCAGGAACAGGGCTGCTTGGCCTACCTCTGGCTGTCCGGAACAGGGCTGCTAGGCCTACCTCTGGCTGTCCGGAACAGGGCTGCTTGGCCTACCTCTGGCTGTCCGGAACAGGGCTGCTAGGCCTACCTCTGGCTGTCCGGAACAGGGCTGCTAGGCCTACCTCTGGCTGTCCGGAACAGGGCTGCTTGGCCTACCTCTGGCTGTCCGGAACAGGGCTGCTAGGCCTACCTCTGGCTGTCCGGAACAGGGCTGCTTGGCCTACCTCTGGCTGTCAGGAACAGGGCTGCTAGGCCTACCTCTGGCTGTCCGGAACAGGGCTGCTTGGCCTACCTCTGGCTGTCAGGAACAGGGCTGCTAGGCCTACCTCTGGCTGTCAGGAACAGGGCTGCTAGGCCTACCTCTGGCTGTCAGGAACAGGGCTGCTAGGCCTACCTCTGGCTGTCAGGAACAGGGCTGCTAGGCCTACCTCTGGCTGTCAGGAACAGGGCTGCTAGGCCTACCTCTGGCTGTCAGGAACAGGGCTGCTAGGCCTACCTCTGGCTGTCCGGAACAGGGCTGCTAGGCCTACCTCTGGCTGTCAGGAACAGGGCTGCTAGGCCTACCTCTGGCTGTCAGGAACAGGGCTGCTAGGCCTACCTCTGGCTGTCAGGAACAGGGCTGCTTGGCCTACCTCTGGCTGTCAGGAACAGGGCTGCTTGGCCTACCTCTGGCTGTCCGGAACAGGGCTGCTAGGCCTACCTCTGGCTGTCCGGAACAGGGCTGCTTGGCCTACCTCTGGCTGTCAGGAACAGGGCTGCTAGGCCTACCTCTGGCTGTCAGGAACAGGGCTGCTAGGCCTACCTCTGGCTGTCAGGAACAGGGCTGCTAGGCCTACCTCTGGCTGTCAGGAACAGGGCTGCTAGGCCTACCTCTGGCTGTCAGGAACAGGGCTGCTAGGCCTACCTCTGGCTGTCAGGAACAGGGCTGCTAGGCCTACCTCTGGCTGTCAGGAACAGGGCTGCTAGGCCTACCTCTGGCTGTCAGGAACAGGGCTGCTAGGCCTACCTCTGGCTGTCCGGAACAGGGCTGCTAGGCCTACCTCTGGCTGTCCGGAACAGGGCTGCTAGGCCTACCTCTGGCTGTCAGGAACAGGGCTGCTAGGCCTACCTCTGGCTGTCAGGAACAGGGCTGCTTGGCCTACCTCTGGCTGTCAGGAACAGGGCTGCTTGGCCTACCTCTGGCTGTCCGGAACAGGGCTGCTAGGCCTACCTCTGGCTGTCAGGAACAGGGCTGCTTGGCCTACCTCTGGCTGTCAGGAACAGGGCTGCTTGGCCTACCTCTGGCTGTCCGGAACAGGGCTGCTAGGCCTACCTCTGGCTGTCAGGAACAGGGCTGCTAGGCCTACCTCTGGCTGTCAGGAACAGGGCTGCTAGGCCTACCTCTGGCTGTCAGGAACAGGGCTGCTTGGCCTACCTCTGGCTGTCAGGAACAGGGCTGCTTGGCCTACCTCTGGCTGTCAGGAACAGGGCTGCTAGGCCTACCTCTGGCTGTCCGGAACAGGGCTGCTTGGCCTACCTCTGGCTGTCAGGAACAGGGCTGCTAGGCCTACCTCTGGCTGTCAGGAACAGGGCTGCTAGGCCTACCTCTGGCTGTCAGGAACAGGGCTGCTAGGCCTACCTCTGGCTGTCAGGAACAGGGCTGCTAGGCCTACCTCTGGCTGTCAGGAACAGGGCTGCTAGGCCTACCTCTGGCTGTCAGGAACAGGGCTGCTTGGCCTACCTCTGGCTGTCAGGAACAGGGCTGCTAGGCCTACCTCTGGCTGTCAGGAACAGGGCTGCTAGGCCTACCTCTGGCTGTCCGGAACAGGGCTGCTAGGCCTACCTCTGGCTGTCAGGAACAGGGCTGCTAGGCCTACCTCTGGCTGTCAGGAACAGGGCTGCTAGGCATACCTCTGGCTGTCAGGAACAGGGCTGCTTGGCCTACCTCTGGCTGTCAGGAACAGGGCTGCTTGGCCTACCTCTGGCTGTCCGGAACAGGGCTGCTAGGCCTACCTCTGGCTGTCAGGAACAGGGCTGCTTGGCCTACCTCTGGCTGTCAGGAACAGGGCTGCTTGGCCTACCTCTGGCTGTCCGGAACAGGGCTGCTAGGCCTACCTCTGGCTGTCAGGAACAGGGCTGCTAGGCCTACCTCTGGCTGTCAGGAACAGGGCTGCTTGGGCTACCTCTGGCTGTCAGGAACAGGGCTGCTTGGCCTACCTCTGGCTGTCCGGAACAGGGCTGCTAGGCCTACCTCTGGCTGTCAGGAACAGGGCTGCTTGGCCTACCTCTGGCTGTCAGGAACAGGGCTGCTAGGCCTACCTCTGGCTGTCAGGAACAGGGCTGCTTGGCCTACCTCTGGCTGTCCGGAACAGGGCTGCTAGGCCTACCTCTGGCTGTCAGGAACAGGGCTGCTAGGCCTACCTCTGGCTGTCAGGAACAGGGCTGCTAGGCCTACCTCTGGCTGTCCGGAACAGGGCTGCTAGGCCTACCTCTGGCTGTCCGGAACAGGGCTGCTAGGCCTACCTCTGGCTGTCAGGAACAGGGCTGCTAGGCCTACCTCTGGCTGTCAGGAACAGGGCTGCTTGGCCTACCTCTGGCTGTCAGGAACAGGGCTGCTAGGCCTACCTCTGGCTGTCAGGAACAGGGCTGCTTGGCCTACCTCTGGCTGTCAGGAACAGGGCTGCTTGGCCTACCTCTGGCTGTCAGGAACAGGGCTGCTAGGCCTACCTCTGGCTGTCAGGAACGCAGGCCTTGTGGTAAGGGTTAGGGTTAGGAGGGGAACATCTGAACAGGGCTGCTAGGCCTACCTCTGGCTGTCAGGAACGCAGGCCTTGTGGTAAGGGTTAGGGTTAGGAGGGGAACATTGGTACCTCTGGCTGTCAGGAACGCAGGCCTGGTGGTAAGGGTTAGGGTTAGGGTTAGGAGGGGAACATCGGTACCTCTGGCTGTCCGGAACGCAGGCCTGGTGGTAAGGGTTAGGGTTAGGGTTAGGAGGGGAACATCGGTACCTCTGGCTGTCCGGAACGCAGGCCTGGTGGTAAGGGTTAGGGTTAGGGTTAGGAGGGGAACATCGGTACCTCTGGCTGTCCGGAACGCAGGCCTGGTGGTAAGGGTTAGGGTTAGGAGGGGAACATCGGTACCTCTGGCTGTCCGGAACGCAGGCCTGGTGGTAAGGGTTAGGGTTAGGAGGGGAACATCGGTACCTCTGGCTGTCCGGCACGCAGGCCTTGTTGTAAGGGTTAGGGTTAGGAGGGGAACATCGGTACCTCTGGCTGTCCGGAACGCAGGCCTTGTGGTAAGGGTTAGGGTTAGGAGTGGAACATCGGTACCTCTGGCTGTCCGGAACGCAGGCCTGGTGGTAAGGGTTAGGGTTAGGAGGGGAACATCGGTACCTCTGGCTGTCCGGAACGCAGGCCTTGTGGTAAGGGTTAGGGTTAGGAGGGGAACATCGGAACAGGGCTGCTTGGCCTACCTCTGGCTGTCAGGAACGCAGACCTGGTGGTAAGGGTTAGGGTTAGGAGGGGAACATCGGTACCTCTGGCTGTCAGGAACGCAGGCCTGGTGGTAAGGGTTAGGGTTAGGAGGGGAACATCTGAACAGGGCTGCTTGGCCTACCTCTGGCTGTCCGGAACGCAGGCCTGGTGGTAAGGGTTAGGGTTAGGAGGGGAACATCGGAACAGGGCTGCTTGGCCTACCTCTGGCTGTCAGGAACGCAGGCCTTGTGGTAAGGGTTAGGGTTAGGAGGGGAACATCTGAACAGGGCTGCTTGGCCTACCTCTGGCTGTCAGGAACGCAGGCCTTGTGGTAAGGGTTAGGGTTAGGAGGGGAACATCGGTACCTCTGGCTGTCAGGAACGCAGGCCTTGTGGTAAGTGTTAGGGTTAGGAGGGGAACATCGGTACCTCTGGCTGTCAGGAACGCAGGCCTTGTGGTAAGGGTTAGGGTTAGGAGGGGAACATCGGTACCTCTGGCTGTCAGGAACGCAGGCCTTGTGGTAAGGGTTAGGGTTAGGAGGGGAACATCGGTACCTCTGGCTGTCAGGAACGCAGGCCTGGTGGTAAGGGTTAGGGTTAGGAGGGGAACATCGGAACAGGGCTGCTTGGCCTACCTCTGGCTGTCCGGAACGCAGGCCTTGTGGTAAGGGTTAGGGTTAGGAGGGGAACATCGGTACCTCTGGCTGTCAGGAACGCAGGCCTTGTGGTAAGGGTTAGGGTTAGGAGGGGAACATCGGTACCTCTAGCTGTCAGGAACGCAGGCCTTGTGGTAAGGGTTAGGGTTAGGAGGGGAACATCGGAACAGGGCTGCTTGGCCTACCTCTGGCTGTCAGGAACGCAGGCCTTGTGGTAAGGGTTAGGGTTAGGAGGGGAACATCTGAACAGGGCTGCTTGGCCTACCTCTGGCTGTCAGGAACGCAGGCCTTGTGGTAAGGGTTAGGGTTAGGAGGGGAACATCGGTACCTCTGGCTGTCAGGAACGCAGGCCTTGTGGTAAGGGTTAGGGTTAGGAGGGGGAACATCGGTACCTCTGGCTGTCAGGAACGCAGGCCTTGTGGTAAGGGTTAGGGTTAGGAGGGGAACATCGGTACCTCTGGCTGTCAGGAACGCAGGCCTTGTGGTAAGGGTTAGGGTTAGGAGGGGAACATCGGTACCTCTGGCTGTCAGGAACGCAGGCCTGGTGGTAAGGGTTAGGGTTAGGAGGGGAACATCGGTACCTCTGGCTGTCCGGAACGCAGGCCTTGTGGTAAGGGTTAGGGTTAGGAGGGGGAACATCGGTACCTCTGGCTGTCAGGAACGCAGGCCTTGTGGTAAGGGTTAGGGTTAGGAGGGGAACATCGGTACCTCTGGCTGTCAGGAACGCAGGCCTTGTGGTAAGGGTTAGGGTTAGGAGGGGAACATCGGTACCTCTGTCTGTCAGGAACGCAGGCCTTGTGGTAAGGGTTAGGGTTAGGAGGGGAACATCGGTACCTCTGGCTGTCAGGAACGCAGGCCTTGTGGTAAGGGTTAGGGTTAGGGAGGGGAACATCGGTACCTCTGGCTGTCAGGAACGCAGGCCTTGTGGTAAGGGTTAGGGTTAGGAGTGGAACATCGGTACCTCTGGCTGTCCGAACGCAGGCCTTGTGGTAAGGGTTAGGGTTAGGAGGGGAACATCGGTACCTCTGGCTGTCAGGAACGCGAGGCCTTGTAGTAAGGGTTAGGGTTAGGAGGGGAACATCGGTACCTCTGGCTGTCCGGAACGCATGCCTTGTGGTAAGGGTTAGGGTTAGGAGGGGAACATCGGTACCTCTAGCTGTCAGGAACGCAGGCCTTGTGGTAAGGGTTAGGGTTAGGAAGGGAACATCTGAACAGGGCTGCTTGGCCTACCTCTGGCTGTCCGGAACGCAGGCCTTGTGGTAAGGGTTAGGGTTAGGAGGGGAACATCGGTACCTCTGGCTGTCAGGAACGCAGGCCTTGTGGTAAGGGTTAGGGTTAGGAGGGGAACATCGGTACCTCTGGCTGTCAGGAACGCAGGCCTTGTGGTAAGGGTTAGGGTTAGGAGGGGAACATCGGTACCTCTGGCTGTCAGGAACGCAGGCCTTGTGGTAAGGGTTAGGGTTAGGAGGGGAACATCGGTACCTCTGGCTGTCCGGAACGCAGGCCTTGTGGTAAGGGTTAGGAGGGGAACATCGGAACAGGGCTGCTAGGCCTACCTCTGGCTGTCAGGAACGCAGGCCTTGTGGTAAGGGTTAGGGTTAGGAGGGGAACATCGGTACCTCTGGCTGTCAGGAACGCAGGCCTTGTGGTAAGGGTTAGGGGTTAGGGTTAGGAGGGGAACATCGGTACCTCTGGCTGTCAGGAACGCAGGCCTTGTGGTAAGGGTTAGGGTTAGGAGGGGAACATCTGAACAGGGCTGCTTGGCCTACCTCTGGCTGTCCGGAACGCAGGCCTTGTGGTAAGGGTTAGGGTTAGGAGGGGAACATCGGTACCTCTGGCTGTCCGGAACGCAGGCCTTGTGGTAAGGGTTAGGGTTAGGAGGGGAACATCGGTACCTCTGGCTGTCAGGAACGCAGGCCTGGTGGTAAGGGTTAGGGTTAGGAGGGGAACATCGGTACCTCTGGCTGTCCGGAACGCAGGCCTTGTGGTAAGGGTTAGGGTTAGGAGGGGAACATCGGTACCTCTGGCTGTCAGGAACGCAGGCCTTGTGGTAAGGGTTAGGGTTAGGAGGGGAACATCGGTACCTCTGGCTGTCAGGAACGCAGGCCTTGTGGTAAGGGTTAGGGTTAGGAGGGGAACATCGGTACCTCTGGCTGTCAGGAACGCAGGCCTTGTGGTAAGGGTTAGGGTTAGGAGGGGAACATCGGTACCTCTGGCTGTCAGGAACGCAGGCCTTGTGGTAAGGGTTAGGGTTAGGAGGGGAACATCGGTACCTCTGGCTGTCAGGAACGCAGGCCTTGTGGTAAGGGTTAGGGTTAGGAGTGGAACATCGGTACCTCTGGCTGTCCGGAACGCAGGCCTTGTGGTAAGGGTTAGGGTTAGGAGGGGAACATCGGTACCTCTGGCTGTCAGGAACGCAGGCCTTGTAGTAAGGGTTAGGGTTAGGAGGGGAACATCGGTACCTCTGGCTGTCCGGAACGCATGCCTTGTGGTAAGGGTTAGGGTTAGGAGGGGAACATTGGTACCTCTAGCTGTCAGGAACGCAGGCCTTGTGGTAAGGGTTAGGGTTAGGAAGGGAACATCTGAACAGGGCTGCTTGGCCTACCTCTGGCTGTCCGGAACGCAGGCCTTGTGGTAAGGGTTAGGGTTAGGAGGGGAACATCGGTACCTCTGGCTGTCAGGAACGCAGGCCTTTTGGTAAGGGTTAGGGTTAGGAGGGGAACATCGGTACCTCTGGCTGTCAGGAACGCAGGCCTTGTGGTAAGGGTTAGGGTTAGGAGGGGAACATCGGTACCTCTGGCTGTCAGGAACGCAGGCCTTGTGGTAAGGGTTAGGGTTAGGAGGGGAACATCGGTACCTCTGGCTGTCCGGAACGCAGGCCTTGTGGTAAGGGTTAGGAGGGGAACATCGGAACAGGGCTGCTAGGCCTACCTCTGGCTGTCAGGAACGCAGGCCTTGTGGTAAGGGTTAGGGTTAGGAGGGGAACATCGGTACCTCTGGCTGTCAGGAACGCAGGCCTTGTGGTAAGGGTTAGGGTTAGGGTTAGGAGGGGAACATCGGTACCTCTGGCTGTCAGGAACGCAGGCCTTGTGGTAAGGGTTAGGGTTAGGAGGGGAACATCTGAACAGGGCTGCTTGGCCTACCTCTGGCTGTCCGGAACGCAGGCCTTGTGGTAAGGGTTAGGGTTAGGAGGGGAACATCGGTACCTCTGGCTGTCAGGAACGCAGGCCTTGTGGTAAGGGTTAGGGTTAGGAGGGGAACATCGGTACCTCTGGCTGTCAGGAACGCAGGCCTTGTGGTAAGGGTTAGGGTTAGGAGGGGAACATCGGTACCTCTGGCTGTCAGAACGCAGGCCTTGTGGTAAGGGTTAGGGTTAGGAGGGGAACATCGGTACCTCTGGCTGTCAGGAACGCAGGCCTTGTGGTAAGGGTTAGGGGTTAGGAGGGGAACATCGGTACCTCTAGCTGTCAGGAACGCAGGCCTTGTGGTAAGGGTTAGGGTTAGGAGGGGAACATCGGTACCTCTGGCTGTCAGGAACGCAGGCCTTGTGGTAAGGGTTAGGGTTAGGAGGGGAACATCGGTACCTCTGGCTGTCCGGAACGCAGGCCTTGTGGTAAGGGTTAGGGTTAGGAGGGGAACATCGGTACCTCTGGCTGTCAGGAACGCAGGCCTTGTGGTAAGGGTTAGGGTTAGGAGGGGAACATCGGTACCTCTGGCTGTCCGGAACGCAGGCCTTGTGGTAAGGGTTAGGGATAGGAGGGGAACATCGGTACCTCTGGCTGTCAGGAACGCAGGCCTTGTGGTAAGGGTTAGGGTTAGGAGGGGAACATCGGGTACCTCTGGCTGTCAGGAACGCAGGCCTTGTGGTAAGGGTTAGGGTTAGGAGGGGAACATCGGTACCTCTAGCTGTCAGGAACGCAGGCCTTGTGGTAAGGGTTAGGGTTAGGAGGGGAACATCGGTACCTCTGGCTGTCAGGAACGCAGGCCTTGTGGTAAGGGTTAGGGTTAGGAGGGGAACATCGGTACCTCTGGCTGTCCGGAACGCAGGCCTTGTGGTAAGGGTTAGGGTTAGGAGGGGAACATCGGTACCTCTGGCTGTCAGGAACGCAGGCCTTGTGGTAAGGGTTAGGGTTAGGAGGGGAACATCGGTACCTCTGGCTGTCCGGAACGCAGGCCTTGTGGTAAGGGTTAGGGTTAGGAGGGGAACATCGGTACCTCTGGCTGTCAGGAACGCAGGCCTTGTGGTAAGGGTTAGGGTTAGGAGGGGAACATCGGTACCTCTGGCTGTCAGGAACGCAGGCCTTGTGGTAAGGGTTAGGTTTAGTGTTAGGAGGGGAACATCGGTACCTCTGGCTGTCAGGAACGCAGGCCTTGTGGTAAGGGTTAGGGTTAGGAGGGGAACATCTGAACAGGGCTGCTTGGCCTACCTCTGGCTGTCCGGAACGCAGGCCTTGTGGTAAGGGTTAGGGTTAGGAGGGGAACATCGGTACCTCTGGCTGTCAGGAACGCAGGCCTTGTGGTAAGGGTTAGGGTTAGGAGGGGAACATCGGTACCTCTGGCTGTCAGGGAACGCAGGCCTTGTGGTAAGGGTTAGGGTTAGGAGGGGAACATCGGTACCTCTGGCTGTCAGGAACGCAGGCCTTGTGGTAAGGGTTAGGGTTAGGAGGGGAACATCGGTACCTCTGGCTGTCAGGAACGCAGGCCTTGTGGTAAGGGTTAGGGTTAGGAGGGGAACATCGGTACCTCTAGCTGTCAGGAACGCAGGCCTTGTGGTAAGGGGTTAGGGTTAGGAGGGGAACATCGGTACCTCTGGCTGTCAGGAACGCAGGCCTTGTGGTAAGGGTTAGGGTTAGGAGGGGAACATCGGTACCTCTGGCTGTCCGGAACGCAGGCCTTGTGGTAAGGGTTAGGGTTAGGAGGGGAACATCGGTACCTCTGGCTGTCAGGAACGCAGGCCTTGTGGTAAGGGTTAGGGTTAGGAGGGGAACATCGGTACCTCTGGCTGTCCGGAACGCAGGCCTTGTGGTAAGGGTTAGGGTTAGGAGGGGAACATCGGTACCTCTGGCTGTCAGGAACGCAGGCCTTGTGGTAAGGGTTAGGGTTAGGAGGGGGAACATCGGTACCTCTGGCTGTCAGGAACGCAGGCCTTGTGGTAAGGGTTAGGGTTAGGAGGGGAACATCGGTACCTCTAGCTGTCAGGAACGCAGGCCTTGTGGTAAGGGTTAGGGTTAGGAGGGGAACATCGGTACCTCTGGCTGTCAGGAACGCAGGCCTTGTGGTAAGGGTTAGGGTTAGGAGGGGAACATCGGTACCTCTGGCTGTCCGGAACGCAGGCCTTGTGGTAAGGGTTAGGGTTAGGAGGGGAACATCGGTACCTCTGGCTGTCAGGAACGCAGGCCTTGTGGTAAGGGTTAGGGTTAGGAGGGGAACATCGGTACCTCTGGCTGTCCGGAACGCAGGCCTTGTGGTAAGGGTTAGGGTTAGGAGGGGAACATCGGTACCTCTGGCTGTCAGGAACGCAGGCCTTGTGGTAAGGGTTAGGGTTAGGAGGGGAACATCGGTACCTCTGGCTGTCAGGAACGCAGGCCTTGTGGTAAGGGTTAGGGTTAGGAGGGGAACATCGGTACCTCTAGCTGTCAGGAACGCAGGCCTTGTGGTAAGGGTTAGGGTTAGGAGGGGAACATCTGAACAGGGCTGCTTGGCCTACCTCTGGCTGTCCGGAACGCAGGCCTTGTGGTAAGGGTTAGGGTTAGGAGGGGAACATCAGTACCTCTGGCTGTCAGGAACGCAGGCCTTGTGGTAAGGGTTAGGGTTAGGAGGGGAACATCGGTACCTCTGGCTGTCAGGAACGCAGGCCTTGTGGTAAGGGTTAGGGTTAGGAGGGGAACATCGGTACCTCTGGCTGTCAGGAACGCAGGCCTTGTGGTAAGGGTTAGGGTTAGGAGGGGAACATCGGTACCTCTGGCTGTCAGGAACGCAGGCCTTGTGGTAAGGGTTAGGGTTAGGAGGGGAACATCGGTACCTCTAGCTGTCAGGAACGCAGGCCTTGTGGTAAGGGTTAGGGTTAGGAGGGGAACATCGGTACCTCTGGCTGTCAGGAACGCAGGCCTTGTGGTAAGGGTTAGGGTTAGGAGCGGAACATCGGTACCTCTGGCTGTCCGGAACGCAGGCCTTGTGGTAAGGGTTAGGGTTAGGAGGGGAACATCGGTACCTCTGGCTGTCAGGAACGCAGGCCTTGTGGTAAGGGTTAGGGTTAGGAGGGGAACATCGGTACCTCTGGCTGTCCGGAACGCAGGCCTTGTGGTAAGGGTTAGGGTTAGAAGCAAACAGTTACATTTTACATTTACATTGTAGTCATTTAGCAGACGCTCTTATCCAGAGCGACTTACAGTTAGTGAGTTCATACATTTTCATACTGGTCATACACGATGTGTAGATGATATATCTCTGTAATATACATTCTGTCTGTCTACTGGTCTTTCAGTCTGTCTACCTTTCAGTCTGTCTACTGGTCAGTCTGTCTACCTGTCTGGCAGTCTGTCTACCGGTCAGTCTGTCTACCTGCCAAGATGATCCATCCACCTGACAAGAAGATGATTAAACAGGGGCTTAATGAAGTTATTTCAATTGACTGATTTTCATTTATGAACTGTAACTCAGTAGAATCTTTGAAATTGTTGCATGTTACGTTTTTATATTTTTGTTCAGTAATAGTTTGAGTCCAGTATCAAGAAGAGGAAGTACAGTACTTTCACATTGTGCACTTCCTGTTTTCAGTTTGTCTATGAGGAAATCTCTCACGTTGTCCTGGAAACGGGAATGGTTACATTTACATTTTACATTTACGTCATTTAGCAGACGCTCTTATCCAGAGCGACTTACAAATTGGTGCATTCACCCTATAGCCAGTGGGATAACCACTTTACAATTGTTTTTTTTTCTTTTTTCTTTTTTTCTCTTGTTTTTTTTTTGGGGGGGGTAAATGTGTTCAGTTCATAGTTTAACCTAAGTCAAAGTCACGACAAATGCAGCTATGCCATCAAGCCTAGTATTGGATAAAGAAGGATGTTTAATGAAACAAACCAAGCCAGTCATCAGTCCACTGTGTTCTAGTGGCATCCTTAGGGTGTGTTCAGACTACAAGGTATGTTGTTGATCTGGTGCGGTTAGTTTCCTTTGTAGGAGAAGTGAAAACCATTTTGTATTTCTTAAAACAAGCAAACTAAAACTAAACTAAACGAGCACGATGTTAATGCACCCTACGCCTTACATTTCAGTTGCGTAGGATACCCTACATCCATTGTTCAAAACATTGTCCTCCATTAGATGATCAAACATGGGTTAGTAATGTCCTCTACCAGTGTCGTGACAGGAACATGTCCGTCAGATTCCTCACACCAGCTGAAGTAATACTGTCACATTTAGTGAACATGGGGTAAACACTGTGTATGGTCATTTTGTTGACGGGTGTTTCAAGTTAGATGGTCGTTGAAATCTGGGCACATATTCAGTTTTGCCTTTCAGACCATAATGAATAAGATTACATGGACAGGGTAGACCTCATCCTAGATCAGATTACATGGACAGGGTAGACCTCATCCTAGATCAGATTACATGGACAGGGTAGACCTGATCCTAGATCAGATTACATGGACAGGGTAGACCTGATCCTAGATCAGATTACATGGACAGGGTAGACCTGATCCTAGATCAGATTACATGGACAGGGTAGACCTGATCCTAGATCAGATTACATGGACAGGGTAGACCTGATCCTAGATCAGATTACATGGACAGGGTAGACCTGATCCTAGATCAGATTACATGGACAGGGTAGACCTGATCCTAGATCAGATTACATGGACAGGGTAGACCTGATCCTAGATCAGATTACATGGACAGGGTAGACCTGATCCTAGATCAGATTTCATGGACAGGGTAGACCTGATCCTAGATCAGATTACATGGACAGGGTAGACCTGATCCTAGATCAGATTACATGGACAGGGTAGACCTGATCCTAGATCAGATTACATGGACAGGGTAGACCTGATCCTAGATCAGATTACATGGACAGGGTAGACCTGATCCTAGATCAGATTACATGGACAGGGTAGACCTCATCCTAGATCAGATTACATGGACAGGGTAGACCTCATCCTAGATCAGATTACATGGACAGGGTAGACCTGATCCTAGATCAGATTACATGGACAGGGTAGACCTGATCCTAGATCAGATTACATGGACAGGGTAGACCTCATCCTAGATCAGATTACATGGACAGGGTAGACCTCATCCTAGATCAGATTACATGGACAGGGTAGACCTGATCCTAGATCAGATTACATGGACAGGGTAGACCTCATCCTAGATCAGCACTCTGAATCTGGGCCTTGAGTGTTTTCCCCCTGTTCTAGGGTGAACAAGCCCTTTCTGAGTGATGTTCCCTCTGTTCTAGGGTGAACAAGCCCTTTCTGAATGATGTTCCCTTTGTTCTAGGTTGAACAAGCCCTTTCTGAATGATGTTCCCTTTGTTCTAGGTTGAACAAGCCCTTTCTGAGTGATGTTCCCTCTGTTCTAGGTTGAACAAGCCCTTTCTGAGTGATGTTCCCTCTGTTCTAGGGTGAACAAGCCCTTTCTGAATGATGTTCCCTTTGTTCTAGGTTGAACAAGCCCTTTCTGAATAATGTTCCCTTTGTTCTAGGTTGAACAAGCCCTTTCTGAGTGATGTTCCCTCTGTTCTAGGTTGAACAAGCCCTTTCTGAGTGATGTTCCCTCTGTTCTAGGTTGAACAAGCCCTTTCTGAGTGATGTTCCCTCTGTTCTAGGGTGAACAAGCCCTTTCTGAATGATGTTCCCTTTGTTCTAGGTTGAACAAGCCCTTTCTGAATGATGTTCCCTTTGTTCTAGGTTGAACAAGCCCTTTCTGAGTGATGTTCCCTCTGTTCTAGGTTGAACAAGCCCTTTCTGGACTATGGTGATGCTGTGCAGTATGGTATGGAGAATGAATTGTGGCTGAGAAGGCACTCAATATGAGGGGGGGGGGGGTGGTGAGGTACATATGGAGAATGTGTCTGCAGTAGAATATGTGTCTGCAGTAGAATGTGTGTCTGCAGTAGAATGTGTCTGCAGTAGAATGTGTCTGCAGTAGAATGTGTCTGCAGTAGAATGTGTGTCTGCAGTAGAATGTGTCTGCAGTAGAATGTGTGTCTGCAGTAGAATGTGTGTCTGCAGTAGAATGTGTCTGCAGTAGGATGTGTCTGCAGTAGAATGTGTGTCTGCAGTAGAATGTGTCTGCAGTAGGATGTGTCTGCAGTAGAATGTGTGTCTGCAGTAGATTATGTGTCTGCAGTAGAATGTGTGTCTGCAGTAGAATGTGTCTGCAGTAGGATGTGTCTGCAGTAGAATGTGTGTCTGCAGTAGATTATGTGTCTGCAGTAGAATGTGTGTCTGCAGTAGAATGTGTCTGCAGTAGAATGTGTCTGCAGTAGAATGTGTGTCTGCAGTAGAATATGTGTCTGCAGTAGAATGTGTCTGCAGTAGAATGTGTCTGCAGTAGAATGTGTGTCTGCAGTAGAATGTGTCTGCAGTAGAATGTGTGTCTGCAGTAGAATATGTGTCTGCAGTAGAATGTGTGTCTGCAGTAGAATGTGTGTCTGCAGTAGAATGTGTGTCTGCAGTAGATTGTGTGTCTGCAGTAGAATGTGTCTGCAGTAGAATGTGTGTCTGCAGTAGAATGTGTGTCTGCAGTAGAATGTGTGTCTGCAGTAGAATGTGTCTGCAGTAGAATATGTGTCTGCAGTAGAAAATGTGTCTGCAGTAGAAAATGTGTCTGCAGTAGAAAATGTGTCTGCAGTAGAATATGTGTCTGCAGTAGAATGTGTGTCTGCAGTAGAATGTGTGTCTGCAGTAGAATGTGTCTGCAGTAGAATGTGTCTGCAGTAGAATGTGTCTGCAGTAGAATGTGTCTGCAGTAGAATGTGTGTCTGCAGTAGAATATGTGTCTGCAGTAGAATGTGTGTCTGCAGTAGAATGTGTCTGCAGTAGAATGTGTGTCTGCAGTAGAATGTGTGTCTGCAGTAGAATGTGTGTCTGCAGTAGAATGTGTGTCTGCAGTAGAATGTGTGTCTGCAGTAGAATGTGTCTGCAGTAGAATATGTGTCTGCAGTAGAAAATGTGTCTGCAGTAGAAAATGTGTCTGCAGTAGAAAATGTGTCTGCAGTAGAATGTGTGTCTGCAGTAGAATGTGTGTCTGCAGTAGAATGTGTCTGCAGTAGAATGTGTCTGCAGTAGAATGTGTCTGCAGTAGAATGTGTCTGCAGTAGAATGTGTGTCTGCAGTAGAATGTGTGTCTGCAGTAGAATGTGTGTCTGCAGTAGAATGTGTCTGCAGTAGAATGTGTCTGCAGTAGAATGTGTCTGCAGTAGAAAAAATGTGTCTGCAGTAGAAAATGTGTCTGCAGTAGAATGTGTGTCTGCAGTAGAATGTGTGTCTGCAGTAGAATGTGTGTCTGCAGTAGAATGTGTCTGCAGTAGAATGTGTCTGCAGTAGAATGTGTCTGCAGTAGAATGTGTCTGCAGTAGAATGTGTGTCTGCAGTAGGATGTCTGCAGTAGAATGTGTGTCTGCAGTAGAATGTGTCTGCAGTAGAATGTGTGTCTGCAGTAGATTGTGTCTGCAGTAGATTGTGTGTCTGCAGTAGAATGTGTCTGCAGTAGAATGTGTGTCTGCAGTAGAATATGTGTCTGCAGTAGAATGTGTGTCTGCAGTAGAATGTGTCTGCAGTAGAATGTGTGTCTGCAGTAGAATGTGTGTCTGCAGTAGAATGTGTGTCTGCAGTAGAATGTGTGTCTGCAGTAGAATATGTGTCTGCAGTAGAATATGTGTCTGCAGTAGAATGTGTCTGCAGTAGAAAATGTGTCTGCAGTAGAAAATGTGTCTGCAGTAGAATGTGTGTCTGCAGTAGAATGTGTGTCTGCAGTAGAATGTGTCTGCAGTAGAATGTGTCTGCAGTAGAATGTGTCTGCAGTAGAATGTGTGTCTGCAGTAGAATGTGTGTCTGCAGTAGAATGTGTGTCTGCAGTAGAATGTGTCTGCAGTAGAATGTGTCTGCAGTAGAAAAAATGTGTCTGCAGTAGAAAATGTGTCTGCAGTAGAATGTGTGTCTGCAGTAGAATGTGTGTCTGCAGTAGAATGTGTGTCTGCAGTAGAATGTGTCTGCAGTAGAATGTGTCTGCAGTAGAATGTGTCTGCAGTAGAATGTGTCTGCAGTAGAATGTGTGTCTGCAGTAGGATGTCTGCAGTAGAATGTGTGTCTGCAGTAGAATGTGTCTGCAGTAGAATGTGTGTCTGCAGTAGATTGTGTCTGCAGTAGATTGTGTGTCTGCAGTAGAATGTGTCTGCAGTAGAATGTGTCTGCAGTAGAATGTGTCTGCAGTAGAAGAACCTACTGGAAGGTTATGAATCATGTGAAATGTATTCTGTAATAACAAGTCGAACTCTCTCTATTTTTCTATATTATGACATGTGTTATGACCTTATTCAATAAGAGTTGTCGACTCCTCACAGTGTTTGGTTTAATATCTGGCTTGTGTTTCCAGTCCCCTCTAATGTTTAGAACATATGTTGATTTGTGTCCTTGTCCCTGTCTTCCTTCAGGTGGATAGTGAACGTGTTTCTGATCATCACCCAGCTGGGTTTCTGCTGCGTTTACTTCGTCTTCCTCAGTGACAACGTCAAACAGGTAGGGACATGTCATCATGTTGGCTAGTACTGTTTCACACCACTAGGTGGTGCTGTTTACCTCTTCCTGAGCAGGACCAGCAGTTTGGATGTTATTATCACTGGAGAGGACAAGATTCTAGCAGGACCAGCAGTTTGGATGTTATTATTACTGGAGAGGACAAGATTCTAGCAGGACCAGCAGTTTGAATGTTATTATCACTGGAGAGGACAAGATTCTAGCAGGACCAGCAGTTTGAATGTTATTATCACTGGAGAGGACAAGATTCTAGCAGGACCAGCAGTTTGGATGTTATTATCACTGGAGAGGACAAGATTCTAGCAGGACCAGCAGTTTGAATGTTATTATCACTGGAGAGGACAAGATTCTAGCAGGACCAGCAGTTTGGATGTTATTATCACTGGAGAGGACAAGATTCTAGCAGGACCAGCAGTTTGGATGTTATTATCACTGGAGAGGACAAGATTCTAGCAGGACCAGCAGTTTGGATGTTATTATCACTGGAGAGGACAAGATTCTGCTTGTTCTGTTACTCAGCTACAGTGCATTGGGAAAGTATTCAGACTCCTTGACTTTTTCCACATTTTGTTACGTTACAGCCTTATTCTAACACTGTTTTTCCCTCCTTCATCAATCTACACACAATACCCCATAATGACAAAGTAAAAATAGTTTTTTAGACATTTATTAAAAATAATGAACGTTCACATTTACATAAGTATTCAGACCCTATACTCAGTACTTTGTTAAAGCACCTTTGGCAGCGATTACAGTCTCGAGTCTTCTTGGGTATGACACTACAAGCTTGCCATACCTGTATTTGGGGAGTTTCTCCCATTCTTCTCTGCAGATCCTCTCAAGCTCTGTCAGGTTGGATGGAGAACGTCGCTGCACAGCTATTTTCAGGTCTCTCCAGAGATCCGGGCTCTGGCTGGGCCACTCAAGGACATTCAGAGACTTGTCCCGAAGCCTCTCCTGCGTTGTCTTGGCTGTGTGCTTAGGGTCGTTGTCCTGTTGGAAGGTGAACCTTCGCCCCAGTCTGAGTTCAATCTTGGTTTCATCAGACCAGAGAATCTTGTTTCTCATGGTCTGAGAGTCCTTTAGGTGCCTTTTGGCAAACTCCAATTGGCTCCATGTGCCTTTTACTGAGGAGTGGCTTCCATCTGGCCACTCTACCAAAAAGGCCTGATTGGTGGAGTGCTGCAGAGATGGTTGTCCTTCTGGAAGGTTCTCCCATCTCCATAGAGGAACTCTGGAGCTCTGTCAGAGTGACCATTGGGTTCTTGGTCACCTCCCTAACCAAGGCCCTTTTCCCCCGATTGCTCAGTTTTGCTGGGTGGCCAGCTCTAGGAAGAGTCTTGGTGGTTCCAAACTTATTTCATTTAAGAATGATGGAGGCCTCTGTGTTCTTGGGGACCTTCAATGCTACAGACATGTTTTGGTACCCTTACCCAGATCTGTGCCTCGACACAATCCTGTCTCTGAGCTCTACGGATCATTCGTGGCTTGGTTTTTGCTCTGACATGCACTGTCAACTGTGGGAGCTTATATAGACAGGTGTGTGTGCCTTTCCAAATCATGTCGTCATAGAATTGACCACAGGTGGACTCCAATCAAGTTGTAGAAACATCTCAAGGATGATCAGTGGAAACAAGATGCACCTGAGCTCAATTTCAAGTCTCATAGCAAAGGGTCTGAATACTTATGTAAATATGATTTCTTTTATTTTATTTGTTATAAATTTTTTCGGAAATGTCTAAACCTGTTTTTGCTTTGTCATTATGTGGTATTGTGTGTAAATTGATGAAAAACAACAAGTCAAGGGGTCTGAATACCTTCCGAACGTAATGAATACTGTTCAGTCCTCTTGAGTCCTGACTATAACAGTTGCTTGAACCTTGCTGGAAAGGGCAATGTGAAGAAAATACCAGGTCCAGTACAGTTTTAGGTTGGCTCGACATGTGAAAGGGATGAAAAGCAGACCCTAATGTGTTCATTATTCTTTGGCATTCTTCCTTCAGGTGGTGGAGGCTTCTAACGGGACAACCATGAACTGCCACAGCAACCAGACGGCTTCGACTCCCGTCTCTACATGTTGTGTTTCCTGCCAGCCGTTATACTCCTGGTGTTCACCCCCAACCTGAAGTACCTGGCCCCCCTCTCTCTGGTAGCCAACCTGGCCATGTGTACTAGCCTGGTCCTCATCTACTTCTTCTGCTTCACGGTACGTACTGCAGGACTATCTACTGCATCGTAGGTACTGCAGGACTATCTACTGCATCGTAGGTACTGCAGGTCTATCTTCTTCACGGTACATACTGCAGGACTGTGTCTTCTGGGGGAGGTGGACTAACATGAACTTGTCCAATAAGAAACACTTATTTTCAGTGCAAAATGTTTTCTGTAGCAACATTCTTGGGACAGTTTGCTACAGTGTGCACTAATGAATGCACCCCAGTCCCGTGGCATGTGTTACGTTCCCCAGCAAGAAACCAAAAAAATGGTTGGCAAACAGAAGGGGGAACTAACAAGAAATCACTAACAACAACCTAAACGAAACAGGTGGGGTTCTACGAGACAACTGGGACCTAAAAGACACCCACCATGAGCACCCACTAAAATTTGCCCAAGAAGAGGCAAACAAAATTAAAACCCACACCAAAGTTAGACAGGAAGCAAACCAAAAAGTGGAGCAAAACGGGGAAAGATCAGAAAAATAATTGTTTTTAGAAATCAAAATAGTGAGAGACAACTAAAGGTGTTAACCCTCCACATCTATCAAGACAACTAAAGGTGTTAACCCTCCACATCTATCAAGACAACTAAAGGTGTTAACCCTCCACATCTACCAAGACAACTAAAGGCGTTAACCCTCCACATCTATCAAGACAACTAAAGGTGTTGACCCTCCACATCTACCAAGACAACTAAAGGTGTTAACCCTCCACATCTACCAAGACAACTAAAGGTGTTAACCCTCCACATCTACCAAGACAACTAAAGGTGTTAACCCTCCACATCTACCAAGACAACTAAAGGTGTTAACCCTCCACATCTATCAAGACAACTAAAGGTGTTAACCCTCCACATCTACCAAGACAATAAAGGTGTTAACCCTCCACATCTAGCAAGACAATAAAGGTGTTAACCCTCCACATCTACCAAGACAACTAAAGGTGTTAACCCTCCACATCTAGCAAGACAACTAAAGGTGTTAACCCTCCACATCTATCAAGACAACTAAAGGTGTTGACCCTCCACATCTACCAAGACAACTAAAGGTGTTAACCCTCCACATCTACCAAGACAACTAAAGGTGTTAACCCTCCACATCTACCAAGACAACTAAAGGTGTTAACCCTCCACATCTACCAAGACAACTAAAGGTGTTAACCCTCCACATCTATCAAGACAACTAAAGGTGTTAACCCTCCACATCTACCAAGACAATAAAGGTGTTAACCCTCCACATCTAGCAAGACAATAAAGGTGTTAACCCTCCACATCTACCAAGACAACTAAAGGTGTTAACCCTCCACATCTATCAAGACAACTAAAGGTGTTAACCCTCCACATCTACCAAGACAACTAAAGGTGTTAACCCTCCACATCTAGCAAGACAACTAAAGGTGTTAACCCTCCACATCTACCAAGACAACTAAAGGTGTTAACCCTCCACATCTCTCAAGACCACTGGAGCACTGGGCCAGCCACTCTTAAATAACCCCTGGGCCAGCACAGGTGAAAGGCCTTCTGACTAATGAGATGACAAGCCAGTACAGGTGTAACGCATACTGACTAACGAGGTGACACCAATCGGTGCGCCCAACGTATTAACGTGATAACCTCCGACCTCTGAATATAAATGGAAAGCCTGTAACATGCGATCGTTCCCTCAGTCTCAGTTTTAGTTAGTTTATTCATGGTGTACATGTTGGCAGCTAAAAGCTGAATTACAATAAATACATAACCTACTAGATGCAGAGCTCCAAAATGAAACATCCATTCATAAAAATAGTAGCGGCCTCGCCAACTAAAGTCACTGCATATTAACAGTTTTTTAAATGATATGACACATTTTATTTGGAACGGCAAGCCAGACAAAATTAAACGGGCCTATTTATATAATGAATATGAATTCGGAGGACAGAAATGATTAAATATTAAAGCATTAGACCTATCACTAAAAGCTTCAGTCATACAAAAGTTACACTTAAATCCGAACTGGTTCTCTAGCAAATTAGTCAGATTGTCTCACACAAAGTTCAAGAATGGCATTTTCCCCTTTATTCAGTTTACAACCTCTCACTTTCAGTTATTTGAAAAGGAAATCATCTCCCAAATATAATTATTTCTAAAACAGGCCATAGAAAGTTGGTTGCAATTTCAATGTAATCCTCCAGAAAAGACAGAACAAATAATGCAACATGGATTGGGGTTAAACTCAAATATACTAATTGATAAAAAAAACTTTATAAAAAATTTAAAAAATGTTTCAAAAAGGTATAATCTTCGTAAATGATATCATATGTAGGACTGGTGGAGTTATGTCGCACATGCAGCTAACAAAAACATATGGAAATGTCTGCTCTACCCAAAATTACAACCAAATAATTGCAGTATTACCGCAAAAATGGAAGAGGAAAGTGGAAGGGGGGAAAAGTAAGGAACTTGTCTGTCGGCCCTGCATTAAAGACCATAATTGGTTAAAGAAAATTGTGATAAATAAAAAAGTATACCAGTTTCATTTAAGGACCAAAGGATTGACAGCCGTCCCATATAGATTGCAAAATAGTTGGGAAGAGATTTTTAACGTACCGATTCCATGGCATAGTGTTAATGAATTGATACGCAAAACGACGCCGGATTCAAAACCTAGAATTTTTCAATTAAAATTATTATATAAAATTCTTGCTACCAATAGAATGTTATTTATATGGGGGATACAATCTTCCCAGCTCTGCAGATTTTGCTGCGAAGAGACAGAATCATTAGATCATTTGTTTTGGTACTGTCCATTTGTAGCTTGTTTTTGGTCACAGGTCCAGGAATGGCTAAAGGATTGCAATATTTACCTGGAGCTAACCCTGCAGATAGCACTACTGGGTGATCTGAAAAGTCATAGTCAATCAATCAACAATATAATAATACTATATACAGTGCTGTGAAAAAGTATTTGCCCCCTTTCTAATTTTCTCTACTTTTGCATATTTGTGATACTGAATGTTATCAGATCTTCAACCAAAACCTAATATTAGATAAAGGGAACATAAGTGAACAAATAACACAACAATTACATATTTATTTCATAAACAAAGTTATGCAACACCCAATTCCCCTGTGTGAAAAAGTAATTGCTCCCTTACACTCAATAACTGGTTGTGCCACCTTTAGCTGCAATGACTCCAAGCAAATGCTTCCTGTAGTTGTTGATCAGTCTCTCACGTCGCTATGGAGGAATTTTGGCCCACTCTTCCATGCAGAACTGCTTTAACTCAGTGACGTGTGGGTTTTCAAGCATGAACTGCTCGTTTCAAGTCCTGCCACAACATCTCAAACCATCACACCACCACCACCATGCTTGACCTTTGTGTCACAGGCCGGCTCATAGCCTGTGGCAAAAATGAGGGGACATGAACAACAGGTATAGGCCAATCAAAAGGTAAGCCAAAAACGATTAACTTTAAACAAAGAAAAAGGAATGAGGTGTGGAAATGTCATAATGTAGGGTGTAGGTAAGGTGCATGGATGCATGAATCTGTGTGTGTGTGAACATGACTGAGTGGAAACTAGGTTAACCTACAAAGGAACAAACAAACCAGGATCATACCTGGAGGAGGAGGAGGAGGAGGAGGAGGAGAGAGAGAGAGAGAGAGAGAGAGAGAGAGAGAGAGAGAGAGATTACCAAATTACCGTACGACAGACCACGTATTCACCCTGCACACCCTAATTGACAAACAAACAAACCAAAACAAAGGCAAAGTCTTCTCATGCTTTGTTGATTTCAAAAAAGCTTTTGACTCAATTTGGCATGAGGGTCTGCTATACAAATTGATGGAAAGTGGGGTTGGGGGAAAAACATACGACATTATAAAATCCATGTACACAAACAACAAGTGTGCGGTTAAAATTGGCAAAAAACACACACATTTCTTTCCACAGGGCCGTGGGGTGAGACAGGGATGCAGTTTAAGCCCCACCCTCTTCAACATATATATCAACGAATTGGCGAGGGCACTAGAACAGTCTGCAGCACCCGGCCTCACCCTACTAGAATCTGAAGTCAAATGTCTTCTGTTTGCTGACGATCTGGTGCTTCTGTCACCAACCAAGGAGGGCCTACAGCAGCACCTAGATCTTCTGCACAGATTCTGTCAGACCTGGGCCCTGACAGTAAATCTCAGTAAGACAAAAATAATGGTGTTCCAAAAAGGTCCAGTTGCCAGGACCACAAATACAAATTCCATCTAGACACCGTTGCCCTAGAGCACACAAAAAACTATACATACCTCGGCCTAAACATCAGCGCCACAGGTAACTTCCACAAAGCTGTGAACGATCTGAGAGACAAGGCAAGAAGGGCCTTCTATGCCATCAAAAGGAACATAAAATTTGACATACCAATTAGGATCTGGCTAAAAATACTTGAATCAGTTATAGAACCCATTGCCCTTTATGGTTCTGAGGTCTGGGGTCCGCTCACCAACCAAGAATTCACAAAATGGGACAAACACCAAATTGAGACTCTGCATGCAGAATTCTGCAAAAACATCCTCCGTGTACAACGTAAAACACCAAATAATGCATGCAGAGCAGAATTAGGCCAATACCCGCTAATTATCAAAATCCAGAAAAGAGCCGTTAAATTCTATAACCACTTAAAAGGAAGCGATTCCCAAACCTTCCATAACAAAGCCATCACCTACAGAGAGATGAACTTGGAGAAGAGTCCCCTAAGTAAGCTTGTCCTGGGGCTCTGTTCACAAACACAAACAGACCCCACACAGCCCCAGGACAACAACAACAACAACACAACTAGACCCAACCAAATCATGAGAAAACAAAAAGAGAATTACTTGACACATTGGAAAGAACAAACAAAAAAACAGAGCAAACTAGAATGCTATTTGGCCCTAAACAGAGAGTACACAGTGGCAGAATACTTGACCACTGTGACTGACCCAAACTTAAGGAAAGCTTTGACTATGTACAGACTCAGTGAGCATAGCCTTGCTATTGAGAAAGGCCGCCGTAGGCAGACCTGGCTCTCAAGAGAAGACAGGCTATGTGCACACTGCCCACAAAATGAGGTGGAAACTGAGCTGCACTTCCTAACCTCCTGCCAAATGTATGACCATATTAGAGACACATATTTCCCTCAGATTACAGCGATCCACAAAGAATTCGAAAACAAACCCAATTTTGATAAACTCCCTTATCTACTGGGTGAAAAACCACAGTGTGCCATCACAGCTGCAAGATTTGTGACCTGTTGCCACAAGAAAAGGGCAACCAGTGAAGAACAAACACCATTGTAAATACAACCCATATTTATGTTTATTTATTTTCCCATTTGTACTTTAACTATTTGCACATTGTTACAACACTGTATATATACATAATATGACATTTGAAATGTCTTTATTCTTTTGAAACTTCTGAGTGTAATGTTTACTGTTAATATTTATTGTTTATTTCACTTTTGTTTACTATCTACTTCCCTTGCTTTGGCAATGTTAACACACGTTTCCCATGCCAATAAAGCCCTTAAATTGAATTGAATTGAGAGAGTGGCAGAGAGAGGCAGTTTTAAATACCCTGAGCCCAGATGGCTCCAAATCACTAACGACCCTCCTCTGCCTACAGGAGGAACCGCCCCTGCACTGCAGAGGAGGGGCCGTGACACCCCCCTCCTTAAAATGAGGGTCCCACCCTCAAAGCAAATTACCACCCAACATATTTAAAACAATCCAAAATTCCCCCCAAAAAAAAACGGATACCAGTCCCGGCTTCTAACAGTAGCCCCGTGTCCCCTAGCTGACTGTCCGTCCTCAAACTCACCTAGGCAGCGATTTTAGAGAAAAGAGGCGCAGGCATCCCGCCGGGTTCAGCAGAGAGAAAATACAAACTAGGCTAAAGGAGCACGGGACAGAGCATCAGCAATGATATTATCCTTAACACTAATATGTCTAATATCGAGGTTGATGTTCTTACTGTGGAATGCAGAGTTTGGTTTTCGCCAGGCATTACTGGAACCATGTCGTCCAAAAAGTTATACTTTTGAATCATCTGTCCATAGAACGTTCTTCCAAGAGTCTTGATGATCATCCAGGTGCTTTTTTGGCAAACTTGAGTCAACTTTTTGGACGAGATGGGTCCCATTATGCCTGGCGAAAACCAAACTCTGCATCAGCAGTTTTTCTCTTGTTATGCCAGTTACTGACAGTCACTCAATTAACCAATGTCAGCTAACATTTTACAGTTAGTCTAGCTGCCAGCTATCTAAACTTAAAGTAATCCTGGTGAAACTACCGACTGGGGGGGCCCCCATTTGATCATCAGATATCATATTAAAAACTGCACATTGTTCTCTCTGCTCCATGGTAAAATGAGTAGAATTGCAGCAAACGTGCTTTAAAACTGCAAAATTGCTTTAACACAAACCAAAGGCTAGTGTGGGTATGGATGTGGGTGCAGAACCGTGAGACCCTGTGGCCCTTCATGATGAGCTCCGATTTTGTTTTGTGGCCCCCACCCCCATCAAAGTTGCCCATCCCTGCTTAAGACATTCAGAAGGGTGAAAAAAATGCATGCTGAGGGCAAATAGAGAGCCACTTCAAATGATCACTGACCCAAACAGATATACAACACATCAAAATACAGGGAACTGCCAAAATAAAGGAAACACATGAGTCAATGAACGGACACAAAGTATACCGAAAGCAGGTGCTTCCACACGGGTGTGGTTCCTGTGTTAATTAAGCAATTAACATCCCATCATGCTTAGGGTCATGTATAAAAATGTCCAGTTGTCCATTCATTTGGCTACCATGGCTAGAAGAAGAGCTAATTTCCTGTAGTAAAAAAAAAAAAAACATTCATGGCTTATGACATGTTCATATACTATCTGGGGGGCCCGACCTCCGGGGGGACCACAACCCCCAAAAAACTAAGAGTTGGGGGCCCCCCGCCTTGGGGTGGCTGCTGGGTAGTGTGCTCTGCCAGTGTTTCCACCACATCAACAAAACACCAAATGATGGAATTTCTCGTGGAGGAATGGTGTCAGACCTCTCCAATAGAGTTCTAGACACTTATAAAATCTATGCCAAGGCTCATTGAAGCTGTTCTTGCTGCTTGTGGTGGACGAACGTCCTACAAGGTTAACTGCTATGCATTGTTATTCAATGACCTTACTGTACTTTATTTGATATTCAACAATGTTTCTGTTTGATTTCTAGAACATCCCAAATCATATCAACCTGCCGAAGGTGGGTCATGCCAAAGACTACCCTCTCTTCTTTGGAACGGCCATCTTTGCTTTCGAGGGGAAGAAGAGCTATTGGTAATGTATTACATTGTTCATGTACATTTAGAACATATGCCACAAAACATTATTACCATGTAATTACATGTTAATAATTACATGTTATTACAGTGTCATTTCATAGGTATAATGACAACGTAAGATGTTGTGTTACCTAACGTTGTTCCTCTCCATGTCTCAGGTCCTGCCCCTGGAGAATAAGATGCAGATGCCTCAGAGTTTCAGTAGGGTTCTAGATCTGGGAATGGGCATCGTCACCTTCCTCTACATCAGCTTGGGGACCGTAGGGTACATCACCTTTGGAGAGGCCATAGGGGGAAGTGTCACCCTCAACTTACCCAACTGCTAAAAACTAAAACTGAAAAGATTTGGCATGGGTCCTCAGATCCTCAAAAAATTATACAGCTGCACCATCGAGAGCATCCTGACTGGTTGCATCACCGCCTGGTATGGCAACTGCTTGGCCTCCGACCGCAAGGCACTACAGAGGGTAGTGCGTACGGCCCAGTACATCACTGGGGCCAAGCTTCCTGCCATCCAGGACCTCTATACCAGGCGGTGTCAGAGGAAGGCCCTCAAAATTGTCAAAGACTCCAGCCACCCTAGTCATAGACTGTTCTCTCTGCTACCGCACGGCAAGCAGTACCGGAGTGCCAAGTCTAGGTCCAAAAGACTTCTCAACAGCTTCTACCCCCAAGCCATAAGACTCCTGAACAGCTAATCATGGCTACCCGGACTATTTGCACTGCCCCCCCCCCCCCACCCTTTTACGCTGCTGCTACTCTGTTAATTATTTATGCATAGTCACTTTAACTCTACCCACATGTACATATTACCTCAACTACCTCAACTAGCCGGTGCCCCCGCACATTGACTCTGCAACGGTACCCCCCTGTATATATAGCCTCCCTACTGTCACTTTATTTTACTTCTGCTCTTTTTTCTCTCAACACTTTTTTTGTTGTTGTTTTATTTTTACTTTTTTTGTAAAAAATAAATGCACTGTTGGTTAAGGGCTGTAAGTAAGCATTTCACTGTAATGTCTGCACCTGTTGTATTCGGCGCATGTGACCAATAAAATTTGATTTGATTTGATTTTGCTGGTGAGTTCTTCTTAAAATATACTGAAGTGATGGCGCTATATATATATATATTTTTTGTCATTTAGCAGACGCTCTTATCCAGAGCGACTTACAGGAGCAATTAGGGTTAAGTGCCTTGCTCAAAGGCACATCGACAGATTTTTCACCTAGTCGGCTCGGGGATTAGAACCAGCGAACTTTCGGTTACTGGCACAACGCTCTTAACCACTAAGCTACCTGCCGCCCTATCATATAGATACTGAAGAGATGGTGCTGTATATAATCATATAGATACTGAAGAGATGGTGCTGTATATAATCACATAGATACTGAAGAGATGGTGCTGTATATAATCACATAGATACTGAAGAGATGGTGCTGTATATAATCACATAGATACTGAAGAGATGGTGCTGTATATAATCACATAGATACTGAAGAGATGGTGCTGTATATAATCACATAGATACTGAAGAGATGGTGCTGTATATAATCACATAGATACTGAAGAGATGGTGCTGTATATAATCACATAGAGACTGAAGCTGTTTAAAGGCACAGTCAACTTAGTGTATGTAAACTTCTGACCCACTGGAATTGTGATTCAGTGAATTATAATTGAAATAATCTGTCTGTAAACAATTGTTGGAAAAATTACTTGTGTCATGCACAAAGTAGATGTCCTAACCGACTTGCCAAAACTATAGTTTGTTAACAAGAAATGTGTGGAGTGGTTGAAAAACGAGTTTTAATGTCTCCAGCCTAAGTGTATGTAAACTTCCCACTTCAACTGTATATAGAAAGCACCTTTATTTTTTTACAGTGTACCACTGGTCATAATTGTATTAATCGATAGGCTTTTGGTCATTTCTTGATTGCCTAAAGTGTGCATTTTCTCGTAGATTTGACCAAAATAGGATCCTCTCTCTGTTTACTGTGGCCCTAAATAGGATCCTCTCTCTGTTTACTGTGGCCCTAAATAGGATCCTCTCTCTGTTTACTGTGGCCCTAAATAGTATCCTCTCTGTTTACTGTGGCCCTAAATAGTATCCTCCCTGTTTACTGTGGCCCTAAGTCCAAGTTTAGAATGTTTGTGTGATTGTTTTCTTGTTTTGTCAACATAAGCTGCTCGTCTAGACACTTTAATCACCAAATTCAAATCTCTCTCAGCCATTAGTCATCAAGTTAATACCAAATTTGTATTTTACCTCATTTGAAATTCTCAGCATTTATATGAATGCTTAAAAACCATCAGTGCAGGTTTCACTCTGAGGTTGTAGTGATCAGGCTTTAATAGGTGTTCAATAAAGACCACTGCTGTATCTATCTCTATGGAGACACTGACAGAACCACTGGGAGATGCAGCAGTCACATTCATTCATAATAGCAGGTTGCAAGACGCCATGAGTCAGAGAGAGTTCATGGTGGCAGGTTACAAGACACCATGAGTCAGAGAGAGTTCATTTACATCATTTAGCAGAGGCTCGTATCCAGAGCGACTTACAAATTGGTGCATTCAACTTATGATAGCCAGTGGGATGACCACTTTTTTCTTCTTCTTTTTTTTATGGGGGGGGTGGGGGAAGAAGGATTACTATTATACTATTCCAGGTATTCCTTAAAGAGGTAGATTTTCAAGTGTCTCCGGAAGGTGGTCAGTGACTCCGCTGTCCTGGCATTGTGGGGGAGCTTATTCCACCATTGGGGTGCCAGAGCAGCGAATAGCTTTGACTGGGCTGAGCGGGAACTGTGCTTCCGTAGGGGAGCTAGCAGGCCAGAGGTGGATGAACGTAGTGCCCTCGTTTGGGTGTAGGGTCTGATCAGAGCCTGAAGGTAAGGAGGTGCCGTTCCCCTCACAGCTCCATAGGCAAGCACCATGGTCTTGTAGTAGATGCGAGCCTAAACTGGAAGCCAGTGGAGTGTGCAGAGGAGCGGGGTGGCATGAGAGAACTTGGGAAGGTTGAACACCAGACGGGCTGCAGCGTTCTGGATAAATTGTAGGGGTTTAATGGCACAGGCAGGGAGCCCAGCCAACAGCAAGATGCAGTAATCCAGACGGGAGATGACAAGTGCCTGGATTAGGACCTGTGCCGCTTTCTGTGTAAGGTAGGGTCGTACTCTGCAAATGTTGTAGAGCATGAACCTGCAGGATCGGGTCACCGCTTTGATGTTAGCGGAGAACGACAGGGTGTTGTCCAGGGTCACAACAAGGTTATTTGCACTCTGGGAGGAGGACACAATGGAGTTGTCAACCGTGATGGCGAGATCATGGAGCGGGCAGTCCTTCCCCGGGAGGAAGAGCAGCTCCGTCTTGCCGAGGTTCAGCTTGAGGTGGTGATCCGACAATCACACTGATATGTCTGCCAGACATGCAGAGATGCGAATCGCCACCTGGTTATCAGAAGGGGGAAAGGAGAAAATTAATTGTGTGTCGTCTGCGTAGCAATGATAGGAGAGACCATGTGAGGATATGACAGAGCCAAGTGACTTGGTGTATAGAGAGAATAGGAGAGGCCTAGAACTGAGCCCTGGGGGACACCAGTGGTGAGAGCACGTGGTGCGGAGACACGTGGTGTGGAGAGGGTGGCGAGGAGGATCTGATGGTTCACAGTATCAAAGGCAGCGGATAGGTCTAGAAGGATAAGAGCAGTGGAGAGAGAGTTAGCTTTAGCAGTGCGGAAAGCCTCCGTGACACAGAGAAGAGCAGTCTCAGTTGAATGACCAGTCTTGAAACCTGACTGGTTTGGATCAAGAAGGTCATTCTGAGAGAGATAGCAGGAGAGTTGGCTAGAGACGGCACGCTCAAGAGTTTTGGAGAGAAAAGAAAGAAGGGATACTGGTCTGTAGTTGTTGACATCGGAGGGATCGAGTGTAAGTCTTTTGAGGAGTGGTGCAACTCTCGCTCTCTTGAAGATAGAAGGGACATAGCCAGCGGTCAAGGATGAGTTGATGAGCGAGGTGAGGTAAGGGAGAAGGTCTCCGGAAATGGTCTGGAGAAGAGAGGAGGGGATAGGTTCAAGCGGGCAGGTTGTTGGGCGGCCGGCCATCACAAGTCGCAAGATTTCATCTGGAGAGAGAGGGGAGAAAGAAGTCAAAGCATAGGGTAGGGCAGTGTGAGCAGGACCAGCGGTGTCATTTGACTTAATAAATGAGGATCGGATGTCGTCAACCTCTTTTCAAAATGGTTGACGAAGTCATCCACAGAGATGGAGGAGGGAGGGGGAGGAGGAGGAGGATTCAGCAGGGAGGATAAGGTGGCAAAGAGCTTCCTAGGGTTAGAGGCAGACCCTTGAAATTCAGAGTGGTAGAAAGTGGCTTTGGCAGCGGAAACAGAGGAAGAGAATGTAGAGAGGAGGGAGTGAAAAGATGACTGGTCCGCAGGGAGTCTAGTTTTCCTCCATTTCCGATTTCATGGTGGCAGGTTACAAGACGCCATGAGTCAGGGAGAGTTCATGGTGTCAGGTTACAAGACACCATGAGTCAGAGAGAGTTCATGGTGGCAGGTTACAAGACACCATGAGCCAGGGAGAGTTCATGGTGGCAGGTTACAAGACGCCATGAGTCAGAGAGAGTTCATGGTGGCAGGTTACAAGACACCATGAGTCAGGGAGAGTTCATGGTGGCAGGTTACAAAACTCCATGAGTCAGAGAGAGTTCATGGTGGCAGGTTACAAGACACCATGAGTCAGAGAGAGTTCATGGTGGCAGGTTACAAGACGCCATGAGTCAGGGAGAGTTCATGGTGGCAGGTTACAAGTCTCCATGAGTCAGAGAGAGTTAATGGTGGCAGGTTACAAGACACCATGAGTCAGGGAGAATTCATGGTGTCAGGTTACAAGACACCATGAGTCAGGGAGAGTTCATGGTGGCAGGTTACAAGACACCATGAGTCAGAGAGAGTTCATGGTGGCAGGTTACAAGACACCATGAGTCAGAGAGAGTTCATGGTGGCAGGTTACAAGACACCATGAGCCATGGATAATTCATGGTGGCAGGTTACAAGACACCATGAGTCAGAGAGAGTTCATGGTGGCAGGTTACAAGACGCCATGAGTCAGAGAGAGTTCATGGTGGCAGGTTACAAGACACCATGAGTCAGGGAGAGTTCATGGTGGCAGGTTACAAGACGCCATGAGTCAGGGAGAGTTCATGGTGGCAGGTTACAAGACACCATGAGTCAGAGAGAGTTCATGGTGGCAGGTTACAAGACTCCATGAGTCAGGGAGAGTTCATGGTGGCAGGTTACAAGACTCCATGAGTCAGAGAGAGTTCATGGTGGCAGGTTACAAGACTCCATGAGTCAGAGAGAGTTCATGGTGGCAGGTTACAAGACACCATGAGTCAGAGAGAGTTCATGGTGGCAGGTTACAAGACGCCATGAGTCAGAGAGAGTTCATGGTGGCAGGTTACAAGACGCCATGAGTCAGAGAGAGTTCATGGTGGCAGGTTACAAGACTCCATGAGTCAGAGAGAGAGTTCATGGTGGCAGGTTACAAGACACCATGAGTCAGAGAGAGTTCATGGTGGCAGGTTACAAGACACCATGAGCCATGATAATTCATGGTGGCAGGTTACAAGACACCATGAGTCAGAGAGAGTTCATGGTGGCAGGTTACAAGACGCCATGAGTCAGAGAGAGTTCATGGTGGCAGGTTACAAGACGCCATGAGTCAGGAGAGTTCATGGTGGCAGGTTACAAGACGCCATGAGTCAGGGAGGAGTTCATGGTGGCAGGTTACAAGACACCATGAGTCAGAGAGAGTTCATGGTGGCAGGTTACAAGACTCCATGAGTCAGGGAGAGTTCATGGTGGCAGGTTACAAGACTCCATGAGTCAGAGAGAGTTCATGGTGGCAGGTTACAAGACTCCATGAGTCAGAGAGAGTTCATGGTGGCAGGTTACAAGACACCATGAGTCAGAGAGAGTTCATGGTGGCAGGTTACAAGACGCCATGAGTCAGAGAGAGTTCATGGTGGCAGGTTACAAGACGCCATGAGTCAGAGAGAGTTCATGGTGGCAGGTTACAAGACTCCATGAGTCAGAGAGAGTTCATGGTGGCAGGTTACAAGACACCATGAGTCAGAGAGAGTTCATGGTGGCAGGTTACAAGACTCCATGAGTCAGAGAGAGTTCATGGTGGCAGGTTACAAGACTCCATGAGTCAGAGAGAGTTCATGGTGGCAGGTTACAAGACACCATGAGTCAGGGAGAGTTCATGGTGGCAGGTTACACGACGCCATGAGTCAGGGAGAGTTCATGGTGGCAGGTTACAAGACACCATGAGTCAGAAGAGAGTTCATGGTGGCAAGTTACAAGACACCATGAGTCAGAGAGAGTTCATGAAGGCAGGTTACAAGACGCCATGAGTCAGAGAGAGTTCATGGTGGCAGGTTACAAGACACCATGAGTCAGGGAGAGTTCATGGTGTCAGGTTACAAGACACCATGAGTCAGAGAGAGTTCATGGTGGCAGGTTACAAGACGCCATGAGTCAGAGAGAGTTCATGGTGGCAGGTTACAAGACGCCATGAGTCAGAGAGAGTTCATGGTGGCAGGTTACAAGACTCCATGAGTCAGGGAGAGTTCATGGTGGCAGGTTACAAGACTCCATGAGTCAGAGAGAGTTCATGGTGGCAGGTTACAAGACTCCATGAGTCAGAGAGAGTTCATGGTGGCAGGTTACAAGACACCATGAGCCATGGATAATTCATGGTGGCAGGTTACAAGACACCATGAGTCAGAGAGAGTTCATGGTGGCAGGTTACAAGACACCATGAGTCAGGGAGAGTTCATGGTGGCAGGTTACAAGACTCCATGAGTCAGAGAGAGTTCATGGTGTCAGGTTACAAGACTCCATGAGTCAGCGAGAGTTCATGGTGTCAGGTTACAAGACTCCATGAGTCAGGGAGAGTTCATGGTGGCAGGTTACAAGACACCATGAGTCAGGGAGAGTTCATGGTGGCAGGTTACAAGACGCCATGAGTCAGGAGAGTTCATGGTGGCAGGTTACAAGACTCCAGGAGTCAGGGAGAGTTCATGGTGGCAGGTTACAAGACACCATGAGTCAGAGAGAGTTCATGGTGGCAGGTTACAAGACTCCATGAGTCAGGGAGAGTTCATGGTGGCAGGTTACAAGACTCCATGAGTCAGAGAGAGTTCATGGTGGCAGGTTACAAGACACCATGAGTCAGAGAGAGTTCATGGTGGCAGGTTACAAGACGCCATGAGTCAGGAGAGTTCATGGTGGCAGGTTACAAGACGCCATGAGTCAGGGGAGAGTTCATGGTGGCAGGTTACAAGACACCATGAGTCAGAGAGAGTTCATGGTGGCAGGTTACAAGACTCCATGAGTCAGGGAGAGTTCATGGTGGCAGGTTACAAGACTCCATGAGTCAGAGAGAGTTCATGGTGGCAGGTTACAAGACTCCATGAGTCAGAGAGAGTTCATGGTGGCAGGTTACAAGACACCATGAGTCAGAGAGAGTTCATGGTGGCAGGTTACAAGACGCCATGAGTCAGAGAGAGTTCATGGTGGCAGGTTACAAGACACCATGAGTCAGAGAAGAGTTCATGGTGGCAGGTTACAAGACTCCATGAGTCAGAGAGAGTTCATGGTGGCAGGTTACAAGACACCATGAGTCAGAGAGAGTTCATGGTGGCAGGTTACAAGACTCCATGAGTCAGAGAGGAGTTCATGGTGGCAGGTTACAAGACACCATGAGTCAGAGAGAGTTCATGGTGGCAGGTTACAAGACACCATGAGTCAGGGAGAGTTCATGGTGGCAGGTTACACGACGCCATGAGCAGGGAGAGTTCATGGTGGCAGGTTACAAGACACCATGAGTCAGAGAGAGTTCATGGTGGCAGGTTACAAGACACCATGAGTCAGAGAGAGTTCATGGAGGCAGGTTACAAGACGCCATGAGTCAGAGAGAGTTCATGGTGGCAGGTTACAAGACACCATGAGTCAGGGAGAGTTCATGGTGTCAGGTTACAAGACACCATGAGTCAGAGAGAGTTCATGGTGGCAGGTTACAAGACGCCATGAGTCAGAGAGAGTTCATGGTGGCAGGTTACAAGACGCCATGAGTCAGAGAGAGTTCATGGTGGCAGGTTACAAGACTCCATGAGTCAGGGAGAGTTCATGGTGGCAGGTTACAAGACTCCATGAGTCAGAGAGAGTTCATGGTGGCAGGTTACAAGACTCCATGAGTCAGCGAGAGTTCATGGTGTCAGGTTACAAGATGCCATGAGTCAGGGAGAGTTCATGGTGGCAGGTTACAAGACACCATGAGTCAGAGAGAGTTCATGGAGGCAGGTTACAAGACGCCATGAGTCAGAGAGAGTTCATGGTGGCAGGTTACAAGACACCATGAGTCAGGGAGAGTTCATGGTGTCAGGTTACAAGACACCATGAGTCAGAGAGAGTTCATGGTGGCAGGTTACAAGACGCCATGAGTCAGAGAGAGTTCATGGTGGCAGGTTACAAGACGCCATGAGTCAGAGAGAGTTCATGGTGGCAGGTTACAAGACTCCATGAGTCAGGGAGAGTTCATGGTGGCAGGTTACAAGACTCCATGAGTCAGAGAGAGTTCATGGTGGCAGGTTACAAGACACCATGAGTCAGAGAGAGTTCATGGTGGCAGGTTACAAGACACCATGAGTCAAGATAATTCATGGTGGCAGGTTACAAGACACCATGAGTCAGAGAGAGTTCATGGTGGCAGGTTACAAGACTCCATGAGTCAGAGAGAGTTCATGGTGTCAGGTTACAAGACTCCATGAGTCAGCGAGAGTTCATGGTGTCAGGTTACAAGACGCCATGAGTCAGGGAGAGTTCATGGTGGCAGGTTACAAGACACCATGAGTCAGGGAGAGTTCATGGTGGCAGGTTACAAGACGCCATGAGTCAGGGAGAGTTCATGGTGGCAGGTTACAAGACTCCATGAGTCAGGGAGAGTTCATGGTGGCAGGTTACAAGACACCATGAGTCAGAGAGAGTTCATGGTGGCAGGTTACAAGACGCCATGAGTCAGAGAGAGTTCATGGTGGCAGGTTACAAGACGCCATGAGTCAGGGAGAATTCATGGTGGCAGGTTACAAGACTCCATGAGCCAGGGAGAGTTCATGGTGGCAGGTTACAAGACTCCATGAGTCAGGGAGAGTTCATGGTGGCAGGTTACAAGACACCATGAGTCAGCGAGAGTTCATGGTGGCAGGTTACAAGACACCATGAGTCAGAGAGAGTTCATGGTGTCTGGTTACAAGACTACATGAGTCAGAGAGAGTTCATTGTGGCAGGTTACAAGACACCATGAGTCAGGGAGAGTTCATGGTGGCAGGTTACAAGACTCCATGAGTCAGAGAGAGTTCATGGTGGCAGGTTACAAGACTCCATGAGTCAGGAGAGTTCATGGTGGCAGGTTACAAGACTCCATGAGCCAGGGAGAGTTCATGGTGGCAGGTTACAAGACTCCATGAGTCAGAGAGAGTTCATGGTGGCAGGTTACAAGACACCATGAGTCAGAGAGAGTTCATGGTGGCAGGTTACAAGACGCCATGAGTCAGAGAGAGTTCATGGTGTCAGGTTACAAGACTCCATGAGTCAGCGAGAGTTCATGGTGGCAGGTTACAAGACTCCATGAGTCAGAGAGAGTTCATGGTGGCAGGTTACAAGACACCATGAGTCAGAGAGAGTTCATGGTGGCAGGTTACAAGACTCCATGAGTCAGAGAGAGTTCATGGTGGCAGGTTACAAGACTCCATGAGTCAGAGAGAGTTCATGGTGGCAGGTTACAAGACACCATGAGTCAGGGAGAGTTCATGGTGGCAGGTTACAAGACTCCATGAGTCAGGGAGAGTTCATGGTGGCAGGTTACAAGACACCATGAGTCAGAGAGAGTTCATGGTGGCAAGTTACAAGACACCATGAGTCAGAGAGAGTTCATGGAGGCAGGTTACAAGACGCCATGAGTCAGAGAGAGTTCATGGTGGCAGGTTACAAGACACCATGAGTCAGGGAGAGTTCATGGTGTCAGGTTACAAGACACCATGAGTCAGAGAGAGTTCATGGTGGCAGGTTACAAGACGCCATGAGTCAGAGAGAGTTCATGGTGGCAGGTTACAAGACGCCATGAGTCAGAGAGAGTTCATGGTGGCAGGTTACAAGACTCCATGAGTCAGGGAGAGTTCATGGTGGCAGGTTACAAGACTCCATGAGTCAGAGAGAGTTCATGGTGGCAGGTTACAAGACTCCATGAGTCAGAGAGAGTTCATGGTGGCAGGTTACAAGACACCATGAGCCATGGATAATTCATGGTGGCAGGTTACAAGACACCATGAGTCAGAGAGAGTTCATGGTGGCAGGTTACAAGACACCATGAGTCAGGGAGAGTTCATGGTGGCAGGTTACAAGACTCCATGAGTCAGAGAGAGTTCATGGTGTCAGGTTACAAGACTCCATGAGTCAGCGAGAGTTCATGGTGTCAGGTTACAAGACGCCATGAGTCAGGGAGAGTTCATGGTGGCAGGTTACAAGACACCATGAGTCAGGGAGAGTTCATGGTGGCAGGTTACAAGACGCCATGAGTCAGGGAGAGTTCATGGTGGCAGGTTACAAGACTCCAGGAGTCAGGGAGAGTTCATGGTGGCAGGTTACAAGACACCATGAGTCAGAGAGAGTTCATGGTGGCAGGTTACAAGACTCCATGAGTCAGGGAGAGTTCATGGTGGCAGGTTACAAGACTCCATGAGTCAGAGAGAGTTCATGGTGGCAGGTTACAAGACGCCATGAGTCAGAGAGAGTTCATGGTGGCAGGTTACAAGACGCCATGAGTCAGGGAGAGTTCATGGTGGCAGGTTACAAGACGCCATGAGTCAGGGAGAGTTCATGGTGGCAGGTTACAAGACACCATGAGTCAGAGAGAGTTCATGGTGGCAGGTTACAAGACTCCATGAGTCAGGGAGAGTTCATGGTGGCAGGTTACAAGACTCCATGAGTCAGAGAGAGTTCATGGTGGCAGGTTACAAGACTCCATGAGTCAGAGAGAGTTCATGGTGGCAGGTTACAAGACACCATGAGTCAGAGAGAGTTCATGGTGGCAGGTTACAAGACGCCATGAGTCAGAGAGAGTTCATGGTGGCAGGTTACAAGACGCCATGAGTCAGAGAGAGTTCATGGTGGCAGGTTACAAGACTCCATGAGTCAGAGAGAGTTCATGGTGGCAGGTTACAAGACACCATGAGTCAGAGAGAGTTCATGGTGGCAGGTTACAAGACTCCATGAGTCAGAGAGAGTTCATGGTGGCAGGTTACAAGACTCCATGAGTCAGAGAGAGTTCATGGTGGCAGGTTACAAGACACCATGAGTCAGGGAGAGTTCATGGTGGCAGGTTACACGACGCCATGAGCAGGGAGAGTTCATGGTGGCAGGTTACAAGACACCATGAGTCAGAGAGAGTTCATGGTGGCAGGTTACAAGACACCATGAGTCAGAGAGAGTTCATGGAGGCAGGTTACAAGACGCCATGAGTCAGAGAGAGTTCATGGTGGCAGGTTACAAGACTCCATGAGTCAGAGAGAGTTCATGGTGGCAGGTTACAAGACACCATGAGTCAGAGAGAGTTCATGGTGGCAGGTTACAAGACGCCATGAGTCAGAGAGAGTTCATGGTGGCAGGTTACAAGACGCCATGAGTCAGAGAGAGTTCATGGTGGCAGGTTACAAGACACCATGAGTCAGAGAGAGTTCATGGTGGCAGGTTACAAGACGCCATGAGTCAGAGAGAGTTCATGGTGTCAGGTTACAAGACTCCATGAGTCAGCGAGAGTTCATGGTGTCAGGTTACAAGACACCATGAGTCAGAGAGAGTTCATGGTGGCAGGTTACAAGACGCCATGAGTCAGAGAGAGTTCATGGAGGCAGGTTACAAGACGCCATGAGTCAGAGAGAGTTCATGGTGGCAGGTTACAAGACACCATGAGTCAGGGAGAGTTCATGGTGTCAGGTTACAAGACACCATGAGTCAGAGAGAGTTCATGGTGGCAGGTTACAAGACGCCATGAGTCAGAGAGAGTTCATGGTGGCAGGTTACAAGATGCCATGAGTCAGAGAGAGTTCATGGTGGCAGGTTACAAGACTCCATGAGTCAGGGAGAGTTCATGGTGGCAGGTTACAAGACTCCATGAGTCAGAGAGAGTTCATGGTGGCAGGTTACAAGACTCCATGAGTCAGAGAGAGTTCATGGTGGCAGGTTACAAGACACCATGAGCCATGGATAATTCATGGTGGCAGGTTACAAGACACCATGAGTCAGGGAGAGTTCATGGTGGCAGGTTACAAGACTCCATGAGTCAGAGAGAGTTCATGGTGTCAGGTTACAAGACTCCATGAGTCAGCGAGAGTTCATGGTGTCAGGTTACAAGACGCCATGAGTCAGGGAGAGTTCATGGTGGCAGGTTACAAGACACCATGAGTCAGGAGAGAGTTCATGGTGGCAGGTTACAAGACGCCATGAGTCAGGGAGAGTTCATGGTGGCAGGTTACAAGACTCCATGAGTCAGGGAGAGTTCATGGTGGCAGGTTACAAGACACCATGAGTCAGAGAGAGTTCATGGTGGCAGGTTACAAGACGCCATGAGTCAGAGAGAGTTCATGGTGGCAGGTTACAAGACGCCATGAGTCAGGGAGAATTCATGGTGGCAGGTTACAAGACTCCATGAGCCAGGGAGAGTTCATGGTGGCAGGTTACAAGACTCCATGAGTCAGGGAGAGTTCATGGTGGCAGGTTACAAGACACCATGAGTCAGGGAGAGTTCATGGTGGCAGGTTACAAGACACCATGAGTCAGAGAGAGTTCATGGTGTCTGGTTACAAGACTACATGAGTCAGAGAGAGTTCATTGTGGCAGGTTACAAGACACCATGAGTCAGGGAGAGTTCATGGTGGCAGGTTACAAGACTCCATGAGTCAGAGAGAGTTCATGGTGGCAGGTTACAAGACACCATGAGCCATGGATAATTCATGGTGGCAGGTTACAAGACACCATGAGTCAGAGAGAGTTCGTGGTGGCAGGTTACAAGACACCATGAGTCAGGGAGAGTTCATGGTGGCAGGTTACAAGACTCCATGAGTCAGAGAGAGTTCATGGTGTCAGGTTACAAGACTCCATGAGTCAGCGATAGTTCAAGGTGTCAGGTTACAAGACGCCATGAGTCAGGGAGAGTTCATGGTGGCAGGTTACAAGACACCATGAGTCAGGGAGAGTTCATGGTGGCAGGTTACAAGACTCCATGAGTCAGGGAGAGTTCATGGTGGCAGGTTACAAGACTCCATGAGCCAGGGAGAGTTCATGGTGGCAGGTTACAAGACTCCATGAGTCAGGGAGAATTCATGGTGGCAGGTTACAAGACGCCATGAGTCAGAGAGAGTTCATGGTGTCAGGTTACAAGACTCCATGAGTCAGGGAGAATTCATGGTGTCAGGTTACAAGACTCCATGAGTCAGGGAGAATTCATGGTGTCAGGTTACAAGACTCCATGAGTCAGGGAGAATTCATGGTGGCAGGTTACAAGACTCCATGAGCCAGGGAGAACACACACATAGGTAAGAGGTTGTTCTATCTCCTTGTGGAGCAGATATCAGTCAGGTAGATATAGAATGAACAGAATGACCAGGTCAGAGGGAGGCAGCATGAAAGCGGGTTGACCAGTGAAGCTGTGAGGAGGCTGGGCTCAGGACCAAGTCCACTGTGCTCTCTGAGCTGCTCTCAGCTGTCAATAGGGCCAACATTGGAGGATAGGAAAGGGGCCACCTGGCTAAAATGACAGGAATATGTGCCAACAGGCCACTGCTTCATTCACCTGGACATCTAAACCTGATGTTGATGGATACCTTCTGTTCTGACTATAGACTGATAGACCTGATGTTGATGGATACCTTCTGTTCCTACATATAGACTGATAGACCTGATGTTGATGGATACCTTCTGCTCTGACTATAGACTGATAGCCCTGATGTTGATGGATACCTTCTGCTCTGACTATAGACTGATAGCCCTGAAGTTGATGGATACCTTATGTTCCTACATATAGACTGATAGACCTGATGTTGATGGATACCTTCTGCTCTGACTATAGACTGATAGACCTGATGTTGATGGATACCTTCTGCTCTGACTATAGACTGATAGCCCTGATGTTGATGGATACTGTGATGTCACGAGAGGCTGTGTCCTGGAGGGACGTTACATCCCCCTGAGGTGGCTGCAAACACAGACAGCTATGGCTCCATCTGCTGGTATGGTCGGGAACTCCACCCCTCTATGGCCAATCTTCCCACGCAGCTGAAACAAATGAGGAGCTGATGAGCTGAAGGTGTGGGGGGTGAAGAAACACAGTCTCCAACCTGGGCTCTCTGGAGGACAAGAGTGCTGCACGTCCACTTCCATGAGGAATATAAGGATTTGGAGATACTTACCTTTGGGAAATACTCACCTTTGGATATATGCACCTGTGGAAATACGTGAGAGACATTTGGAAGGACTTTTTGCTGGGTTGGCCACTAGCTGCAACGTGGACTACAGTAAGGCTGGGGAAAAGTTATCTGAGCGAGTGAGAATTATGATTTTGGATGTGGAAGAGACATCCCTGAACTGTTAACCCCTTAAAGAGCCACAAGAGAACAGAATTTTGTTATATTTTCGTTAATTTCCCAAGACCTATAATAAAATCCTTGTTTTGATTGAACCTGGTCTCCTTGCACTACTTGAGCAATCCCGCTGAAAGCTGTGTAGCCTCTCGTGACATCACAGATGGTGGAGAATACAGGCACGCTCAGCGTTAATAGTGCATGTCAGAGGAGGATACCGAAGGTTTGATCACCCAGTTTTCCAAGTTGGCCGTAGGCTCCCCCGCCGACTGAAATGGAGGACATATTGAAAGCCCTTGTTGCTGGCCAGCAAGCCCAGATGCAAGCAAACGTGGCTCTCTTGGAGGAGCAAAAGAAAGCCAACCTTCTGAAGGCAGAGGAATTGCAGTTGCAGAGACAGAGGTGGTCCAAATACCCGCCCAATAAAGGCAAGTGACTTTATATCTAAGATGGGAGCTACCGATGACATTGAGGCATACCTGCATGCATTTGAGGCCACGGCCACTAGGGAAGCCTGGCCCAAGCAACAGTGGGTTGGTCTGTTAGCCCCCTTTCTAACCGGGGAATCGCTGAATGCTGTCCGGGACCTGGGCCCTGACCAGGTTACTGACTATGATGCCCTGAAGTCTGAGATCCTCAGCAGATATGGACTCACAAAGTTTGGTATGGCCCAGCGCTCACAGCTGGACCTTCCAACCAGACCAACCTCCTCGGGCGCAGATGCATGAACTGGTCCGAATCGCAAGGAAATGGCTGGATCCGCAGAGGAATACAGCAGCGGCGGTGGTGGAGGCCGTTGTGGTGGATCGTTACCTCACGCGCCCTGCCTTATGAGGCAAAACGGTTCATCAGTCAACAGGCCTTGACCACGGCTGATCTGACCGTGGAAGCTGTGAAAAGTACCAGGCCACAGCGGAGATGCTGAATGCTTCCCGAAAAGACCCCAGGAGTGCGGCCCCACCACAAATGGGAAGGACCCGTCCAAAGGACCCCAAGGTCTCGAACCCAGCCACGTCAGGACTTATCCCGGCTCCAGGGGGAGCCAGAAACCAGGCGGGCCAAGAAGAGTACACCAGGAGGGGGGAAACTCGACAGTGTTGACCGGTGTGGGGAGATGGGACATATCTCCTGGCAGTGTGGGAAACCAGCCGATGAACCTATGCCCACTGCGGAGTCCTCCAGCTCAGCACCCACACACCGTTTTGACTCGCTCTTGGGAGTCGTAGATGGCGGCCCAGATCGACCCCCCCACCTGCCCGGTAACTGTGAATCACCGCGATGTGGAGGCCTTACTGGATTCTGGTAGCCGGGCCACCCTGGTGCGTAAGGATTTGGTGGGCCCAACGTGTCTGACCCCGGGGAAAGTCCTCCCAGTTTCCTGTGTCCATGGGGACACCAGAGAATACCCCATTACTGAACTTACAATGACCAGCACACGGGGAACCATACACACGCACGGCGGGGTGGTTGATTCCCTCCCGTCCCTGTCCTAATTGGGACGAGACTGCCCAGCCTTTTACCCACTCTGGAGAGAGTCTCAGGAGAGGATAACCCGAGTACCTCGGAAACGGAGAGGCAAGACTCATGCTGGGAAGGCTCGGTGCAATCCTCCGACTACTCACTCCCGCCCGGGCTCTGATAGGGATGGCAGGTGCCCAGACCGACACAGAGACTGGAGCTACAGAATCTGGACAAAGAACTGTCTGGTCTGAAGGGGACCGCTGAGAGGTATCGTTGTTAAAGCAACAGTTAGACATGAAGACAGAAGAGTTAGATATCCTCCAGGCTAAACTCCAACAGAGCTCCTTCCATAAGCAACAGGAGGAGCTGGAGAGGCTGCGCAGGACCATCGAGGAGTGTGAGGAGACCCTGCGCAGTAGTAAGGAGGTCCAGAAGAAGGCAGAGGAGAAGTACAAGGTGTTGGAGAACAAGATGAAGAATGCGGAGGCAGAGAGAGAGAAGGAACTGAAAGCTGCTCAACAGAAGCTAAACTCTGCTAAAACCAAGGCTGATGCGTCTAGTAAGAAACTCAAGGAGAGACAACAGGAGGCTGAGTCCCTGGTCCTAGAGGTGGAGGAGTTGAAGAGAGAGCAGGCTGGCAAGCACCACGGCAATGCGGACGCCCTCTCCCGGCGTGATGCCTTCTTCGCTGCCTTTACCCGACGAGGACGTCGGTCCCGAGAGGGGGATGTGTGATGTCACGAGAGGCTGTGTCCGGGAGGGACGTTACATCCCCCTGAGGTGGCTGCAAACCCAGACAGCTATGGCTCCATCTGCTGGTATGGTCGGGAACTCCACCCCTCTATGGCCAATCTTCCCACGCAGCTGAAACAAATGAGGAGCTGATGAGCTGAAGGTGTGGGTGTGAAGAAACACAGTCTCCAACCTGGGCTCTCTGGAGGACAAGAGTGCTGCACGTCCACTTCCATGAGGAATATAAGGATTTGGAGATACTTACCTTTGGGGAAATACTCACCTTTGGATATATGCACCTGTGGAAATACGTGAGAGACATTTGGAAGGACTTTTGCTGGGTTGGCCACTAGCTGCAACGTGGACTACAGTAAGGCTGGGGAAAAGTTATCTGAGCGGTAGAGAATTATGATTTTGGATGTGGAAGAGACATCCCTGAACTGTTAACCCTTAAAGAGCCACAAGAGAACAGAATTTTGTTATATTTTCGTTAATTTCCCAAGACCTATAATAAAATCCTTGTTTTGATTGAACCTGGTCTCCTTGCACTACTTGAGCAATCCCGCTGAAAGCTGTGTAGCCTCTCGTGACATCACAATACCTTCTGTTCCTACATATAGACTGATAGACCTGATGTTGATGGATACCTTCTGTTCCTACATATAGACTGATAGCCCTGATGTTGATGGATACATTCTGTTCCTACATATAGACTGATATACCTGATGTTGATGGATACCTTCTGTCCCTACATATAGACTGATATACCTGATGTTGATGGATACCTTATGTTCCTACATATAGACTGATAGACCTGATGTTGATGGATACCTTCTGCTCTGACTATAGACTGATAGACCTGATGTTGATGGATACCTTCTGTTCCTACATATAGACTAATAGACCTGCTGTTAATGGATACCTTATATTCCTACATACAGACTGATAGACCTGATGTTGATGGATACATTCTGTTCTGACTATAGACTGATAGCCCTGATGTTGATGGATACCTTCTGTTCCTACATATTGCTGACAGACCTGATGTTGATGGATACGTTCTGCTCTGACTTTAGACTGATAGACCTGATGTTGATGGATACCTTCTGTTCCTACATATAGACTGATAGACCTGATGTTGATGAATACCTTCTGCTCTGACTATAGACTGATAGCCCTGATGTTAATGGATACCTTCTGTTCCTACATGTAGGCTGATAGCCCTGATGTTAATGGATACCTTATGTTCCTACATATAGACTGATAGACCTGATGTTGATGGATACCTTCTGTTCCTACATATAGACTGATAGACCTGATGTTGATGGATACCTTCTGTTCCTACATATAGACTGATAGACATGACGTTGATGGATACCTTCTGTTCCTACATATAGACTGATAGACCTGATGTTGATGGATACCTTCTGTTCCTAC